>NC_045971.1:52725698-52893959 GCF_010909765.2 Amblyraja radiata
TCCATACTGACTCCACATCTCCCGATTCCATGTCATCCCTCACAAGGGACTGAATTTCATTCCTTACCAACAGAGCTACCCATCCCCTCTGCCCACCTGTCTGTCTTTTCAATAGTACGTATGCCCTTGACCATTCAGTTCCCAGCCCTGGCCCTCTTGCAGCCATGGCTCTGTAATTCCCACAACATCATACTTGACAATTTCTAACTGAGCCACAAGCTCGTCCACTTCATTTCTTATTATTTGTGCATTCATATATAATACTTTTCATCCATTACTCCTCTCACCTTTCACATCCATTCCTATTTCACTTGGCCTTACTCTCCTATCCCTTCCTGCCCCGTTAATTCTGGTGTTTGTCTTCACTTTTCCTGTCCTGTCTTTCCCTTTAACTCCATCCTTGTACCCTTGCACCGCGGCCTCCCGCCGCCAGGAGGCGCTACAGCCGGAGGACCAGAGGGCGCCCAGACCTCCTTCCCTGCCTCACTCACTGCTGACTCACATCCCCCTCCCCCCACCACGTCCGCACGCCTCGGCCTCGGGCTCCGCCTCCTCGGGTCACCGGCCGCAGGATCGCCCACGAGCGGCGGCGGCGACTGTTCTCACCTGAGCTGCGGCGCGTCGACGCTCCAGGGCTGCAGGATGACGTCACGTGACCGGCGACCAGGTCCCGCCTCCTCCCTCCCCCCCACTGACGGGCAGCGCCAGCGGCCAATGGGAGCAGGTTCCGCTTTCCCCGGGCCCGACGTCACAAAGGACCAGGACCCTCCCCCTCCTTGCGTCCGACCAATTAGAGCCGCGTCCCCGCCGCAGGCGACCGCATCCTATAGGCCGAGCCGCCGCCAGGTGCCGCTACAGTCGGAGGACCAAACACGCTGCACTGCGGCCTCCCGGCGCGAGTTGGCGCTGCTGCCCGAGGACCAGAGAAGCTTCACTGCGGCCTCCCGCCGCCAGGTGGCGCTACATTCGGATGACCAGAGGGTGACCCTTGACCCCGCGGCTCCTGCACCACGTGGGGGGGACAATGAGAGCAGCTGCAGAGGCTGCAAACCTGAGATAAAACCTCAAGGGGCCAGACTACAAAATGCTGCAGTAACTCAGTGACACGGGCAGCATCTCTGGAGAGAAGGAATGGGCGACGTTTCAAGGTCGAGACCCGTCCTCAGACTGAGAGTCGCAGGAGTGATATCGACGGTGATGTGGAGTGAAAAGCTTCTACATAGAAACATAGACAATAGGTGCAGGAGGAGGCCATTCGGCCCTTCAAGCTAGCTGCTGACTCGGCCATTCAATATGATCACGGCTGATCATCCACAATCAATACCCCATTCCTGCTTTTTCCTCATATTCCTTGATTCCGTTAGCCCCAAGAGCATAATCTAACTCTTGAAAACATCCTGTGAATTGGCCTCTACTGCTTTTTGTGGCGGAATATTCCACAGGTTCACAACTCTCTGGGTGAAAACATTTTTCATCATCTCAGTCCTAAATTACCTACCTCTTATTCTTAAACTGAGGAACCTGGTTCTGATTACCCCAACATTGGGAACATGTGTCCTGCATCTACCCTGTCCAATCCCTTAATGATGTTATATATTTCTATACGATCCCCTCGTATACGATCCTTCTAAATTCCAGTGAATACAAGCCCAGTCGATCCATTCTTACGTCATTTGAGTCTTGCCATACCGGGAATAAACCTGGTGAACCGACTCTGCATTCCCTCAAAAGCAAGTATGTCCTTCCTTAAATTAGGAGACCAAAACTGCGCACAATACACCAGGTGTGGCCTCACCAGGCCACAACTGTAGAAAGGGCTCTTTGCTCCTCAACTATACTCCTCTCATTATGAAGGTCAACATGCCATTAGCTTTCTTCACTGCCCACTGTATCTGCTGCATACTTGCAGTGACTGATGTACAAGGACACCCAGGTCTTGTTGTACTTCCCATTTTCCTTATCTGACACCATTCAGATAATACAGAGTGCTGGAGTAACATCTTACACTTATCTCTGTGTCTCCCTCTCCTGTAACTCTCAGTCTGAAGAAGGGTCTTGACCCAAAACGTCGCCTATTCCTTCTGTTCATAGATGCTGCCTCACCCGCTGAGTTACTCCAGCATTTTGTGTCTGTCTGTGGAGAACTTGTATAGGGGACGTTTTCTGGATCACGACCCTTCTTCAGACATGAAACATTGCCACATTAACCAGAGATGCTGCCTGAACCAGCATCTGCAGTTCCTTGTGTCTGCCAAAGATAGGCACAAAGTGCTGGCAGAAAAATATGGGCAACCTTTCAGGTAAGGACACTTGGCTACTTGTCAAACTTCAAGTAACCCTCACTTCTCCTCTCTCTCCACCCCTCCCCCACCCAAATCATACCAGAATCAGTCATCTTGTTGAATCTCATTGTCTGTCACTCAATTTCACCTCACCCACAGCTAACAATGGCCTGTTTCCTTTAACATCGTCAATTTTCTTGCATATCTTGAGCATCTGCTTTGTTCTGTCATTTTCACATCGCCATTTTACTTCCCAATGGCAATGGCCTGCGCAGTTTGCTGGCATTTTGTGTTGGCGGAATCAGGCCCAATGGCGATGTCTCGTATCCTGATGCTACGCCACCGATCTACCCATCTACTGACGGAATTTCTCTTCCCTTACGAGCTACCCCTGGTTGTGTCTCCAGCTTCCTCACCACCACACTCGGTGCCCCGCTCGCCTGCCTCGCTGTGTTTGTCCCCCAGGTCTCCAATGCTCCCGCCGCACAGGACCCCGACATTCTCGCCGGTGAAGGGAGGAGATGCGGTTCTGTACCATACGCGCACGGGCCGGGTTTGTAGGCCGACCCTTAAATACAACTGAATTCCCTTCTATGCACTATTAGCATTTTCGATCACATTATTAATCAGTCAGCACCTAGTAACGGGCTTATACATATATATCCTGTCATATATTAGTCCTGACAAAAAAACAAATGTTAGTTGGAGGTCTTTTATGCGGTGGGTGGGGAATGGGAAGGGGGAAACTTTATTTCCTAGTCCATAACTGGTCGGAGAGGCGGCTTCCCTCTGAGCTGCTTCTTCGCCCCTTCCTCGCGGCCTACCTTCGGCACTGGATCGGCGTTTCCTATCGGGACCGGCCGGGACTACAGCTTCGGCGGCGGCATAGCGCTGGGATATCAACACGGAGCGGGCGATGCCTTACCGGGTCGCCGTGCAGTAAGCTCCGGAGTGCGGTGACCGCTGACTCCAACATCGACGAGCTGTGGCTGCGGTGCGTCCAGCCGCGGGCGGCGCTGGATTTGGAACATCGCGGAGGCTGGGATCCGGGATCGCCAGAGTCGGAGCTCCAGCCAACGCGGCCTGAGGACTACGGGTGCCGCAGCCTCCGGGGAGGGGCGGGCGGTTCTGACATTTCCACGCCGCTGAGGAGTGTTTACCCGACGCCGGTGTTCCAGCTTTCCGGTAAAGAGGACCTGAAAACATCGGACTGGCTGCGGAGGACACACATAGGCCCCGACCTCAGGTGTTTCACAGAGGAAGAGGACTTAACATTTTGTTGCCTTTCCCCGCAGTGGAAAATTTTGATTCTGTTGTGGGGGGACGTTCTTGTTGAATTCTATAATGTGTTTTTGTCACTTTTCTGATTTTTAATTTTTCTATCGATGTACGGAAACTTTTATTTATTTTATTATTTCTTTGATGTGAAGTAGGTATGTTACAAAACTTACCTTCAGCGGTGCTGCAGTTCTGCCACTGGCCGTGTGCGTGACTTTGGTGCCTTTGAGGGGGGAGGGGGGGGGGGGTTAAAATGCGGTTTTTCTCCTACCTGTCCTGGATATATTTTCTCGGAGTGCAAGCTTTCGCTGAAGAATTGTTTGACGCCGTTCTGTGAATTTTTTTTTTTAATCACCCGACAATTTCAGCACTGGAGTAATTTAAAAATCAGTTTCCAAAGCCGTCAACGCCGACAACGGGGACGGATTTCACGTACGGGACAGATAAAGGAAAGCCGTTTATTTTATGTATATAAATGATTCTTAAGATGCCTTTAATCCACATTTTACGTTGCGAAACGGTGATTTAGGACCCATACAAACAGTCAGTATTTTCTGCCAATATGGGTTTTAAATTCACCACAGCCGCAACGTTCCAATCGATCGCGTTCCTCAAAAACCCACTCGCAAGATGATTTGAATGGCCATTAATTTACGGGAATTATACATTAAATTCCTTATAAATTCCCTACAAATTCATGACAATGAGATATAAAAATCATGTTATATTGTGAATTCTTGTGTGAATGTTATTTGGACACTTAGGCTATTTATAAAATGTTAATCTTTTCTTAAGAAATGGATAGATGTTTAGATCTAGTAATTGAATTTTGTAATCAGCTACAATTCAAGTCAAGTCAAGTCAAGTGAGTTTATTGTCATGTGTCCCTGTATAGGACAATGAAATTCTTGCTTTGCTTAAGCACACAGAAAATAGTAGGCATTTACTACAAAACAGATAAATGTGTCCATATACCATGATAAAATATATACACACATGAATAAATAAACTGGTAAAGTGCAAATAACAGGAAGTGGTTATTAATAATCAGAGTTTTGTCCGAGCCAGGTTTAATAGCCTGATGGCTGTGGGTATTGGGTAACTAACTGATTCTATGCTTTAATTTCAGGTCATCCAAATAAGATTGTTTAATATTTGTTTCAGAATGCTTCAATCTATAATAACTGAACATTTCTTTCAGTTCTCTTAATTTTTAAGGAAGTTATGGGCTTTTAACTGTCCTTGATCACAGCTTTTGTGTTAAGTCAATGGAAAAGCAATAGGGAACAAGTTGCTAATTTCCGAGTATGAAAATGGCCATAACTTTTTTAATACTGAAGATATGAAAGTGAATTAGGTGTCAAATTAATCTTCTTTTTATGCTTTATCTGATGGGATAAATTGCAGACTTGATATTTTAAATCTCAAAATTTTGTAACGTTGCTATGTAAAGCACTTTGGTTTCAACGCGAGTTGATTTAAACGTGCTATATAAATAAAATGTACTTACTTACGGTAGAGGGCTTGTGCATGTACCTTTAATATAGTGACCACACCACTACTAACCACTCCCCACATCACTAGTATAATTGTAACCTCCCTACCCCTGTATCTCTCTCTCTAGCTCCGGTGACAGACCTCGAACAGCTAGGGAAGCAACCTGTATGAATGATAACAAAACAGTGGTAAAGACACGGTGTGTTATGGGTCATCTTTACATGGTGTCATAGTCGTACCTTGCGCCTCCTGTTTGACGGTTTTTTTTTTGTTTCTCGCCCAGTTCCCTTCCCCTTCACCCTGTGTGCTTTCTGTGCCATGGCTAACTATTGCCGCAAGCCAGATGTCCTTGTCTTTGACTCGGACATTGCTCATCGGTGGGGTGTCTTTCGGCGTGACTTTCAGCACTACCTCGCGATTGCCCATCCTGCTGCCGCCCCTGCAACGCAAGCTTCACTTCTCCTCAACCTGGCTGGTCCCGATGCCCTGGAACGATCTGAGTCGTTTGTCTACGGCGTTGGTGAAGATGCCCGGGACCCGGTATGTCTTATCGCTAAGTTTACCGCGCTGTGCGACATCCCCACCAACAGCATCCTAGAGCGGTTTAAGTTTTTCACCCGGCGCCAAAGCCCCGGTGAGTCGATCGATAACTATATCGCCGCGTTACGGCATCTGGCGCGGCGCTGCCGCCTGGACACGCTGACCCCCGATCAGCTGACCCGGGACGTCCTGGTATATGGTCTACAGGACGAGAAACTGCAGGCTGAACTTTTGAGGAAGCCCGACTTGTCGTTGGACGATGCCATGCTCGTATCTCGCATGGCCGCGGCTGTCGCCTCCGCGGTGCCGCCTGCTGCCCAGGATATTAACTTTGCCAGCGTTGCTGGCCGCCGGCGCAACGTCGGCCCGCCGCGGCAACGGGGGTCCCCTGCTCCTGGGGGTGGCAGTCCCCGGCGCTGCCCCAACTGCAACTTTGCCTCCCACCAGTTTAATGTATGCCTAGCGCTGGGCAAGACTTATAATTTTTGCAGAAAACTGAACCATTTTTCGGCCGCCTGCCGTTCCCGTGGGAAACCTGTCCCTGCTCCTCGGAGAATGGTAAACAACCTTGCTGAGGCAGATAGCGCGCTCGGTTCCCAGTACCAGCTTGACGAACTCCCTGATTCTGATACCAGTTCCTCCCACGAGGACACCAGCATATTTTCACTGCTGGATGCACCTGCCCTGATAACGGACCCTTCAGTTCGCGTTACTGTGAATGGGTCGACCTTCCCTGCGAAGGTCGACACGGCGGCGGTTGCCAATGTTATGTCGATAAGTCTATTCGAGAAGATAAGGTCTGGTGAGAGGGTTACTCCCGACAACTCCCTGCTGCATGCCTACGGGGGAGGTGTGCTCGAACCAGTCGGAAAGGCTACTCTGATCTGCAAAGCCCTGCAGGGCTCTCGGCCCCTCACTTTTTATCTGCTGGATACTGACAACATCACCCTGTTGGACGCCCGTGCGTGCCAGGACCTCGGTTTAGTCTCGTTCCACCGTGATATCCACCTAGTGCGGTCCCCCCTGGACTCCCTTAACGAATACCCTGACCGTTTCGACGATAAGCTGGGCAAGCTGCCCTGCAGTTACAAGATCGTTGTCGACCCCGGCGTTGAGCCAGTGATCCGCCCGCCGCACCGCGTCTCCTTTGCCATGAAGGACAAGGTGGAGTCGACTCAGCTTCACATGGTGGCAACGGGCATCCTCAAGGAGGTGAGCGATCCCACACGGTGGGTCTCCACCATGGTGGTCGCTGCAAAGAAGGACAAAAGCGAAATTGGCATTTGTATGAACCCCAAGGACCTGAACCTTGCCATCAAGCGCCCACACTACCCCATGCGAACGGTGGAGGACGTCGCTGCACAGGTTGGGCCACCACTGTCTTCTCGGTTCTCGATGCCAAGAGCTCCTTCTGGCAGATACCGCTGGATGAACGATCCTCCTACCTGACTACCTTCAGCACGCCCTTCGGCAGGTTCCGATTCCTCCGCATGCCATTCGGAATCAACTCTGCCAGCGAGGTGTTCCAGCGAACGATGGAGCAGCTGTTTGCCGGTCTGCCGTGTGCCATCATCGTCGACGACATCCTGGTCTACGGCAAGGACGTTGCTGAGCACGACCACCACCTCCGCCAAGTCCTGGATCGGGCCCGTGAGATCAACCTTAAGCTTAACCCCAAAAAGTGCCGTTTCCGCGTCCCGGAGGTCACCTATGTGGGCCACGTCTTCACGGCCGCGGGGCTGAAGCCGGACCCACAGAAGACGACTGCGGTCGCCGGGATGTCTGCGCCCTCCGACGTGCCCAGCCTACAGCGTTTCCTGGGCATGGTCAATTACCTGGGGAAGTTCATCCCCGACCTCAGCGAGCTGAGCGCGCCCCTGAGGGAGCTGATCAAGAAAGACATTGCCTGGGCCTGGTTCCCGAATCAGCAGAGGGCTTTTGAAATCCTGAAGTCCAGGCTGGTTAGTACCCCCACTCTCAAATTCTTCGACCTGCGACGTCCCATTGTCCTCACCTGCGACGCTTCCAAGTTCGGTCTTGGTGCCGCTTGCCTGCAGCTCCACGATGACCTGCAGCTGCCTGTTTCCTACGCGTCCCGCACCATGACCCCTGCAGAGCAGCGCTATGCTCAAATAGAGAAGGAGTTGCTCGCCGTGGTGTTTGCCTGCTCCAAGTTTAAGGACTACATTCTGGGCAACACCTTCACGATCGAAACGGTTGACGCAAGATGTCACCAGAGTGAAGTGGTCGTGGTCCAGCACGAGTTTCGCACGATATAACGGGGGGCAGATAAAGAGTTCCCACGGTACTCGGCATTTCTGTTATTTGTGCGAGTGACTTGTCCGTCTCCCGAGCTTTCCCGTTAATCTTGAATGAACATCGTGAACTGTAGTGTTGTTAATCACGTGGCACAAATGATGTTACTTTGTTTTCACACACTATATTGGGTTTTTTCACACACTATATTCCTCCCTTGGTTGAATTGGCTCATTTGGAGACATGCCTATACTAAGTATTTTCGAGTACAGGATGGTGGTTATTTTCATTGACGCGCTGTATGCAGCAGCCCACTATGTGCACCGAGAACGCTTGCGTGAAGGCAGAAGGGTGAGATTAATTAAAAAGAGAATTAAGAGGAAGTCTCACTGGGTGAAGCCCATCTTTCAACGGAGACCTTAATTTGGACAATATGATCAGCTGCTTAATGTGCTGTGCGAAGAGGATAAAAGTGCATTCACAAACTTTGTCAGAATTTCACCCGAGCTCTTTAATGAGCTGAAGAATAATCTGGGTTTTTTTAGACAAATATTGTTTGGTGTGATGCACCTTCTCTCAATATGTGCAAGAAGTCGTCTTTTTATTTTGTCAAATAGGAATAAAGACTTTGTCTCACATTGACCGTGATGGTTGTCTTATTTTATTATCTACTGAGAGGTGAAACTTTCAAACGTTTAACCAGTCAGTAGACAGACAATAAATAGTAACAATCGAGCCATAAATGGTGTATACAAGGTGAAGGGAACAACGCTGTGTGCAAGATAATGTTTAAAATCATGCGAGGAATCGATCGGGTAGATGCACAATCTCTTGCCCAGAGTAGGCGAATCGAGGACCAGATTACATAGGTTTAAGGTGAAGGGGAAATGATTTAATATGGATCTGATTAAATACTGTCAGTAGTAAACCCGATCAAAAACAACATCAGGACGTCTATTAAACACCAGAGATCCCAGTAGACACCCAGCCGAGACTTATTACAGGTCTAGTGGAAAGACACAAAGCGCTGGAGCAACTCAGCGGGTCAGGCAGCATCGCTAGACAACATGGATAGATGATGTTTCGGCGCTGAGTTACTCCAGCATATTGTGTCTTTCCAATGCAGATTAGCGTCTGCAATTCTTTGCTCCTGCATTACGGGGTCTATCTCGATTCCCGATAAAGTCTAAAACCCATCCTCCAGAGTTCTCAGCCCAGGGCGCCCATAAACAAGCCCTTAACTCCACACTGGGGACAGAGGCTGAGAGGTGTACAAAACCATGAGACGAACAGGCAGGGAAATAGACAGAGTCCAGGGTAATATATGTCCTTTGCCCACAGAGGGGATTCGAGGACCAGAGGGCATAGGTTCAAGGTGAGGGGGGAAGATCTCATAGGAATCTGAGTGAGGGGTAACATTTTCGCACAAAGGGTGGTGGGTGTATGGAACAAGCTGCCAGAGGAGGTAGTTGAGGCTGGGTCCATCCCTACATTTAAGAAACATTTAGACAGGTACATGGATAAGACAGGTTGGGAGGGATATGGACCAGACGCAGGCAGATGGGACTAGTTTCGATGGGACATTTTGGCCGGTATGGGCAAGTTGAGCCGAAGGGCCGGTTTCCACACTGTAACTCGATAAAGCCAGTGAGTATACGATCTAAGATAGTCCGAGGGTCTCGAATGAGGTAGGTAGTAGTTCAGGAATGCTCTGTGGTTGGTGTTAGGATGGTTCAGTTACATAAGTGCTCAAATGTAGGCACCGTTTTCGCAGTGGAAGCTCCGAGACTGTGCAGCGGGCGATTGTCGTGTTGGCTGGGACTCCTGTTATCCATGCAGGGGATTGACCTCAGTCTGAAGAAGGCACTCGACCCGAAACGCCTCCCGTTCCTTCTCTCCAGATTTGCTGCCTGTCCGGCTGAGTTACTCCAAGCAACTGGTGTCCATCTTCAAAGGACTAACCACCGGGCTGGATGTCGGGGTTGACGTGTTGCGTTTCACAGACCGAACTGTCCAATTAATGGTAACAGATGGGCACTGAGGGAAGTCCCCCCCCCCCTCTCTGTTTATCTGCCCTTTCTTTAACGTTTGTGCCTCTATGCAAGTATCTCGCGAGCCATCCCAGACTGCCCATTTCTGCTCCCCCTCGTCTTTAATAACTACATTTCCCTAACAATTACTATCTTTGTTAGTTATAGGAGCAAAATTAGGCCATTCGGTCCATTAAGTCCACTCCGCCATTCAATCGCGGCTGATCTATCTCTCCCTCTCAACCACATTCTCTTGCCTTCTCCCCATAACCTCCTGACAGCCGCACTAATCAGGAATGTAACTATCTGTGCCCCTATTCTTCACCCTTTTGACGGTAGCTTTGTTTTATTGGAGACGCGGGAGACAGCGGATGCTGGAATACTGAGCAAAACACGAAATGCTGGAGGAATTCGGTGCATTTGTGTTTAAGAAGGAACTGCAGATGCTGGAAAATCGAAGGTACACAATAATGCTGGGGAAACTCAGCGGGTGCAGCAGCATCTATGGAGCGAAGGAAGTAGGCAACGTTTCGGGCCGAAACGTTGCCTATTTCCTTCGTTCCATAGATGCTGCTGCACCCACTGAGTTTCTCCAGCATTTGTGTGTGTGGGTGCGAGTAGGGGGGAGGGGGGGGGGGGGGAGGGGGAGAGAGATAAGGCAGCCTGAAGAAAGGGTCGCCTGTCCATTTCCCTCCGTAGATGCTGCCTGGCCCGCGGAGTTCCTCCAGTCTTAGAAACTGCTTTAGACAAAAAGAGACACAAACTGCTGGAGTAAAATAGCTCAGCAAATGAGGTACCTGAACACTCAAAAATGAAAAAGAATGAAAATGTGATTATTTCACCTCCCTTCAACTATTTTGTGTTTCAGCATGAGAGGGATTATAACATTAGAGACATTCATCTTGTAGTGATGTGTTAATGAAGAATTGCAGACATCAATCTGATAGTAAAAAATATATTTATTTAACAATGAGGTAAAACAAGCACTGACAATCAAACTGCTCAGTTACTCACCGTTCGCAGGAGTTCCCACGGTACCCGCAAGAGTTATTACGGATATCGCACTGGCCACTATGTTCATACAATGTTGCAATGCTCAACCACAAGAGTACAAGTCACTCTTGGAGAAATTCAAACTTTCTTGAATTTTCTCCCGAGTGACCAATTTACACGACTACCTGCTGTTAGCACCACGGTGGTCCACGGTGGTCCACGAATGCCGTACTCTTATCGCACGAGGTTCCCACGATGTTAAACTCTGGTTCACTCTTGCGTCGTCGCCCCGTGAAAAAGCCACTCCAGCCGCTGGTCACGATCTTAAACAAACCGATCCACGTCGCCTCGTCCCGTTTGCAGCGCATGATGCTGCAGCTTCAGCGTTTCACGTTCCGTATTGTTTACCGCAAGCGCAAGGACATGTTTGTGGCCGACACGCCGTCCCGCGCACCGCTGACTTCCACTACCCGTCACCCATATGAATCGTCTGACCTGATGGTGCTTAACGCTAATATTGTGCCTTCACAGCAGATGCAGTCCCTGGTCAAGCACACTGCCAAGGATCCTGCCCTGCAACAACTTGCCGACGTCATCCGGAGTGGCTGGCCCGACCGCTGCTCGTCCCTGCCGGCCGGTGCCGTGCCCTACTTCCTGGTCCGCGATGAGCTCGTGCTGCACGACGGTGTGGTGGTGAAGGGCCACAAGGTTGTGGTGCCTGCTGCGCTGCGGGACCACTACTTTCAAACCGCCCACAGCGGCCATCCCGGGGCCGAGGCAACTCTGTCTCAGGCCCAGAGCCAGTTCTACTGGCCCGGCATGGCCCACGACATCCGGGAGAGGGTCTCCGCCTGCTCTGCCTGCAACAGTCTTTCTCCCCGTCAGCAACGGCAGCCGCTCCTGCAGCAGCCTGCCCCCGCACTGCCTTGGATGGCGGTCGCCACTGACATTTTTGAATGGCGTGGCAAACACTTCCTGGTTCTCGTGGACTCGTACTCCAGCTGTTTTGAGGTGGACCAGCTGCATTCCCTCACGTCTGCTGCGGTCATCGGCAGGCTGCGCCGCCACTTCGCCACCTTTGGCTCCCCCGCGAGTCTGCAATCGGACAATGGCAGCGCAGAATTTCGGGATTTCGCTGCCAGCTGGAACTTCCGCCATTTCACTAGCAGCCCCGAGTACCCGCAGAGCAACGGCCTGGCTGAGCGCGCTGTCCGCAGTGCCAAGGACTTGCTGGAGCACTGCCGGCTTTCTCGATCGGACTTTTACCTGGCCCTCCTCAACCTACGTAACATCTCCCGTGACCCTGCCCTGGGCTCGCCTGCTCAGTGGCTGATGTCCCGCCCTACGCGGCCTCCCATCCCGGTGTCCCAGCGGTCGCTTATGCCATCAGTTCTACAGCCGCCTGCTGCCCAAGAGCGCATTGCCCACAAGCATGAGATACAAAAGCGCTCCCACGACAGGTCCTGCCGTCCCCTCGCGCTCTCGGCTAGCCGTTGTCGTCGGGTCTGCTGGTTCGCCGCAGTCCTATCTCGTTGACCATGACGGCACCATTTATCGCCGGTCCCGCCAACATCTTCGTCTCGTCAATGAGCCCCCTCCACCTCCTGCCGACCCTTTTCCCCCTCCGCTATCTTCCTCTTTACCTGCCGCTCCTCGCATGCCCAGCATCCTGCCATCTCAGCTCTATCAACCACGCTCTCCTGCCGCCAGTCCAGTTCCGCCGGCACGCCCACCAGCCGCTGCGCCTGTTTCGCCTCCGCGGTCTCCACCTCCGCCCTCTCCTCCCGGTTCTCCGGTTCGTTCGCCCGCTCCTGCTCCTGCTCCTGCTGTTCCTGCGGAGGGGGAGATGGCGAGTTGCGTACCCGCTCCGGGCGCGTGGTCAAGCCCCCTGTCCGTTATGGGGACTTTGCTTAACCACTGTTTGACTGTTTGTTTAGTTGCTCGTAGCGTATGAGTCGTGGTCGCCCTGTCACTACAGTATTGCTTTTGTTTCCAAGGGGTAGGATGTAGAGGGCTTGTGCATGTACCTTTAATATAGTGACCTCACCACTACTAACCACTCCCCACATCACTAGTATAATTGTAACCTCCCTATCCCTGTATCTCTCTCTGTAGCTCCGGTGACAGACCACGAACAGCTAGGGAAGAAACCTGTATGAATGATAATAAAACAGTAGTAAAGACACGGTGTGTTATGGGTCTTCTTTACTTACTTACTATATCACTTTATTGTAGTCGTGTTTCACTTTTTATTCTTATTATTCTTACAAGGAAAGATGTAGATTGGTTACATTACTTACTAACCAATGTAATGATTTATTAATATAAGCTCCGCCTATTACTACACCATTCATATTATCACAAGCCGACATGTGCTGTTAGTTGATGATGCAGCACGATAGAATTGATATGCTGCTGAGTGTTGTATGTGTTACTCAGTAAATACTGTTGTACCAGTCCCTGAATACTTGTGACTTACTCAACAGGAGCTGGGCTGGAGAAGAGCAGGGGGATGAGGGAACACAGTAGGGTTGAGGAAGAGGGAGTGACCAGGCTTGGGGTGCAGGCAGGGAGGGAGGGAGTGACGTGGAGAGTGAAGGAACAGGAGGAGGGAGGAGCGAGGGGAGGAACTGGTGGATGGGAGTGAGGGCATGGAGGACTAGAGAGGAGTGAGGAATTGAGGTAACAGTGGGAGTGAGGGGGGATCGAGGAGAGAGTTATGCCCCTGTCCCACTTAGGAAACCGGAACGGAAACCTCTGGAGACTTTGCGCCCCACCCAAGGTTTCCGCGCGGTTCCCGGAGGTTGCAGATGGTTGCCGGAGGTTGCAGGTAGTGGAAGCAAGTAACAGAAAAACATAGAAAATAGGTGCAGGAGTAGGCCATTCGGCCCTTCGAGCCTTCAATTGAGTGATGACAGGAGAGAGTTATGCAGAGGAAAAGGCTGCTGACAGGAGCCCATCAACGCCTGGAGCTTTCCAAAGATTAGTGGTTTCCTGTTTGACAGAACGAGTATGATTCTTGTCCGCGTCTTTGAAGTGGCCGTTTACCAGGAGCTGGTGGGTGATGGAGTTGGTCGTTAACCGTGACTTTGGCCGGGTACTTCGACCGTTGATGCGATTGAAGGTCTTCCAAGCCACCCTACTGGGGTGTGTGAAGTCAATTCCTTGGACTGTCTCTTCCCACCGCCCTCTGCGCTTCTTGTCAAGGTGGATTGTCAGTTCCGTAGCCTTGGAGACAGCCTCTTCGCCAGGTTCAGCGTCCAGGAATGCGTCGTAGCATGCGTCACACTCTTCGTCCCATGTGGGGATGTACCGGCAATGATAGCCGCGAGGAATGGAACCCTTCGCTGCCCTGATGAAGAATTTGCAGAAAGCTGTCGTTCCAGAAGTCCACCAGACTTGTGAACTGGTCCCACCTGGCATTGCGGAAATTCCACCTCTGCGCAGGTTTGGTTGGGATCGGCTCGATGGGGATGGATAATCAGAGATGGGCGATGTTCTGATTTCGGGAAGTGATCCAGGATGATACGGTGTGAGGATGATCCATTCAGGTTTGCAAAAGCCAAGTCAATGTTGGTAGTGGTGTTCCACCTGCCAGAGTGGAAGCTATCCGGTTGTTTTGGGTCGTACAGGAGTTGAACGGCAGTAGCTAAGGCCCAGTCTTCTAGTGCAGCGGCATCTGAGTTAGTTAAACGGTAGCCCCAGGTGGTGCTGTGGCAGTTAAAGTCTCCGGTGTAGATGCAGGACGAACCAAAGGTGGGGATGGAGTCTTTGTGGAGCTTGGTAGAAGGTGGCTTGTACACATTGATGACCGTGACACCTTCGACTTGTGTTGTTGCCCATTCCACGTCGCAGTCATTTTGCCGTGTTCCTAACAAAAGTGGCAATCCCGTGGGTGTCGCTCTTGGTGCAGGCGGGCAGGGTATAACCAGAGATCTTCAGATGGGAGCTATCACTTTTGTGAGTCTCTTGAAGCAGGATTGCAATGACTTTGTGGGTCTGTAGCAGATGTTCAATGATGGTAGTCTTGCCTTGGTGAGGTTTTCCGCATTCAGCTGCAGCAGGGTGATGCCATCGTTCGACATCTGTAGATGCCCCGCTGCGGGGGCTCATGCTGCTGGTTGGCGCTGAGCTGCTGCGACTGAGCTCAGTTGACAGGGCTCACCATGTGGAGGTCGACAACATGAGCCCCATGTGTTATATAAAACAGTTATATTAAAGCTCTAAATGCAAAATTAGGTACATTTTTGTGGTGTTAACCAATGTTATTTAACTCTGCTCCCTGGGAGTTAGGATTGAATTGAATTGCCTTTTATTTGTCATCCAGACCGAAGTCTGAACGAAATTTAAGCAGTCATTACATATAATACAATACAATAAAAAACAACAATAAACACATATTAACATCCACCACAGTGAGTCCACCCAACATCTCCTCACTGTGATGGAGGCAAAAGTCTTAGGGCTGCAGTCTCTTCCCTCCTCTTCTCCTTCTGCGCTGAGGCGATACCCCCCGGGCGATGTTAAAACCTGTCCTGCGGCTCAAACACCGCGGCCCGGGGTAGTCGAAGCTGCCGCTCACCAGACCTGCTGACGCAGCCGCTGGCCCGCGGCCGAACCCCCGGTCTCAGGCCACCGCCACCAGAACTGCCGTCCCAGCCCCCAGAGCATCGTTCCAGCCCCGAGCCGGATCGCCCTCACGTGAGTACTGCCACCGTCTCAGCCTCGCGCCAGGCCGCCGCTCCTCCCTCGCGCCAGGCCGCCCCGACTGGGCGCCGCTCCTCCCTCGCGCCAGGCCGCCCCGACCGGGCGCCGCTCCTCCCTCAGGCTGGGCCGCCCCGACTGGGCGCCGCTCCTCCCTCGCGCCAGGCCGCCCCGACCGGGCGCCGCTCCTCCCTCAGGCTGGGAACGCCGTACCTCCCCGAGCTCGGCTACTCCGACGGGAGCACCGTTCCTTCCTCGGGCCGGCCATCACAGCCCCTCACGAAAGCCCTGTTCCAGCCCCGAGCCGGGCCGTCCTCACGGGAGCGAGCTCAGTGCGAGTCCTGGCAGGCTCTGCCTCCTGAGCCTCGAGGTCGCCAGCTCCGCAACTAGGCCTCAGCGCAGACGGAGGCAGAGAAGGGGAATACGACAAAAAAGTCGCATTCCCCCGCAGGGAGAGACAGCAAGCCCCGTTTCAACCCCGATGTCAGAGAGAGATTATATTGAGAGAATATATTTCTGCTTGGAAATGCATTTGTACATTTAAAGTGGTGCTGCATATTTAAGGAAAACACTGAGTACATTAGAATATAATTTATCTATTACTTTCATCTTTGGTATGTTGCCATTAGGGTACAATTTAGAACTTGGAAATTATTTTGTTTGACAAAGTTTTTATTAAAAGTTAAAATGGATCACATTCGTTTTGACTGTTTTATCACCGGTATTAATATTTGAGTGAAAATCGCGACCAAAAGATGTCCTGAAATTAAGTCACATGTTTACTGCCATAATGTCACTGCCATAATGTCTCTAGCATAGTGGCTACCAATGGTATTTAGCAGTACCTTGACCCCACAGCACTTCTATGGTAGCACAAGTATGCTGGCCACTAGCATTAAGGATGTCACACCCCAGCCACTCCGCCCCTCTCCCATCAGGCAAGAGGTATAGAAGTTTGTAAACACACACCTCCAGTTTGAGAGACATAGAAACATAGAAACATAGAAATTAGGTGCAGGAGTAGGCCATTCGGCCCTTCGAGCCTGCACCGCCATTCAATATGATCATGGCTGATCATCCAACTCAGTATCCCGTACCTGCCTTCTCTCCATACCCTCTGATCCCCTTAGCCACAAGGGCCACATCTAACTCCCTCTTAAATATAGCCAATGAACTGGCCTCGACTACCCTCTGTGGCAGAGAGTTCCAGAGATTCACCACTCTCTGTGTGAAAAAAGTTCTTCTCATCTCGGTTTTAAAGGATTTCCCCCTTATCCTTAAGCTGTGACCCCTTGTCCTGGACTTCCCTAACATCGGGAGCAATCTTCCTGCATCTAGCCTGTCCAACCCCTTAAGAATTTTATAAGTTTCTATAAGATCCCCTCTCAATCTCCTAAATTCTAGAAAGTATAAACCAAGTCTATCCAGTCTTTCTTCATAAGACAGTCCTGACATCCCAGGAATCAGTCTGGTGAACCTTCTCTGCACTCCCTCTATGGCAATAATGTCCTTCCTCAGATTTGGAGACCAAAACTGTACGCAATACTCCAGGTGTCGTCTCACCAAGACCCTGTACAACTGCAGTAGAACCTCCCTGTTCCTATACTCAAATCCTTTTGCTATGAAAGCTAACATACCATTCGCTTTCTTCACTGCCTGCTGCACCTGCATGCCTACTTTCAATGACTGGTGTACCATGACACCCAGCTCTCGCTGCATCTCCCCTTTTCCTAGTCGGCCACCATTTAGATAATAGTCTGCTTTCCTGTTTTTGCCACCAAAATCGATAACCTCACATTTATCCACATTATACTGCATCTGCCAAACATTTGCCCACTCACCCAACCTATCCAAGTCACCGTGCAGACTCCTAGCATCGTCCTCACAGCTAACACTGCCTCCCAGCTTAGTGTCATCCGCAAACTTGGAGATATTGCCTTCAATTCCCTCATCCAGATCATTAATATATATTGTAAATAGCTGGGGTCCCAGCACTGAGCCTTGCGGTACCCCACTAGTCACTGCCCGCCATTGTGAAAAGGACACGTTTACTCCTACTCTTTGCTTCCTGTTTGCCAGTCAGTTTTCCATCCACATCAATACAGAACCCCCAATGCCGTGAGCTTTAAGTTTGTATACTAATCTCTTATGTGGGACCTTGTCGAAAGCCTTCTGGAAGTCCAGATACACCACACCCAATGGTTCTCTCCTATCCACGCTACTAGTTACATCCTCGAAAAATTCTATAAGATTCGTCAGACATGATTTACCTTTTGTAAATCCATGCTAACTTTGTCCAATGATTTCACCACTTTCCAACTGTGCTGCTATCCCATCTTTAATAACTGACTCTAGTAGTTTCCCCACTACCGATGTTAGACTAACTGGTCTGTAATTCCCCGTTTTCTCTCTCCCTCCCTTCTTAAAAAGTGGGGTTACGTTTGCTACCCGCCAATCCTCAGGAACTACTCCAGAATCTAAAGAGTTTTGAAAGATTATTATTAATGCATCCACTATTTCTGGAGCTACTTCCTTAAGTACTCTGGGATGCAGCCTATCTGGCCCTGGGGATTTATCGGCCTTGAATCCATTCAATTTACCCAACACCACTTCCCGGCTAACCTGGATTTCACTCAATTCCTCCAACTCCTTTGACCCGCGGTCCCCTGCTATTTCCGGCAGATTATTTATGTCTTCCTTAGTGAAGACGGAACCAAAGTAGTTATTCAATTAGTCCGCCATATCCCTGTTCCCATGATCAACTCACCTGTTTCTGACTGCAAGGGACCTACATTTGTTTTAACTAATCTCTTTCTTTTCACATATCTATAAAAACTTTTGCAGTCAGTTTTTATGTTCCCTGCCAGTTTTCTTTCATAATCTAATGTCTAATAACATGTAATAACATGTCTGGGAGATGTGGGCGGAAATCGCCCTGGTCACGGGGAGAATATTGAAACATAGACAATAGGTGCAGGAGTAGGCCATTCAGCCCTTCGAGCCAGCACCGCCATTCAATATGATAATGACTGATCATCCAGAATCAGTATCCCGTTCCTGCTTTCTCCCCATATCCTGTGATCAGGCATGAGACAGGAAGAAACTGAAAAAAGAGGAAGAGAGATGGGGGTCCAGGGGACAGCGCTCCTGGTGGCGGTAAAACAAGGCAGCGTCTCCCCTCCCCCCATGCAGAGAATTTTAAATAATTATCAGAATCAGAATCACACTTTATCCGCCAAGTATGTTTTGCAACATACGAAGAATTTCATTGGCCAAATCAGTCATACAATTAAAAGCAACAGGTCACTCAAAAACACATTTTAACATGAACATCCACCACAGTGACTCCTACACATTCCTCACTGTGATGGAAGGCGAAATAAAGTTCAAGTCCCTTCCCTTAGTTCTTCCTCGATCGTTGTACTAGGGAAGGGGTAGAGAGCGGGGGAAGGGGACATGGAAGCGCACGTAGACAATACCAGAAATCAGCGTCGAACCGAATTCAACGGAGCAGCGAAACAGCGCAACTAACTTCAGTCTGAAGAAGGGTTTCGGCCCGAAACGTCGCCTATTTCCTTCGCTCCATAGATGCTGCTGCACCCGCTGAGTTTCTCCAGCAATTTTGTGTACCAGCGCAACTAACTAACTAACTACAAAACTACACAACACGATCAGAAATGCCACACAACAAGGTCTCACCCGGACTTGGGAAATCTTCTGCTTCTGTTGGTCTTCCATTTCCTGGATGGCTGATTTATTTGTTGTCAGAGATTGTATGGATGATTTAACCTGATCCTGGGAATCAGACAGAAAGGGGGTTAGACAATAAACATTCAACTATACGTTCAAGCAAGTGATCATAGTCGGTTTGCTTTTACCTTGTAGGTTTCAACAGCTTCATCGACCGGCATGAAGCTGTGAGACTTGTGTTCCCGCCCAGCTGCACAAATCACACAGATCAGTTTCTTGTCCGTTTCACAAAACAGCTTCAGTTCTTCCTGATGTTTGTCGCAGTGATGTTTACTTTCCTTCTCTTCCGTATTCAGGCTCAGTGTTCGAGCTTTCTCAGACAGTCTCGCCAAGGCCCGATTAACCCTGAGGGTGCGGTCTGTAAACTCGTCTCTACATTCCGGGCATGAGTTTCTCTCCTCTCTGTCCCAACTCTGTGTGATACAGGAGCGGCAGAAGTTGTGCCCACACTCCAGGATAACCGGGTCGGTGAAGAAATCCAGGCAGATGGGACAAAGTGTCTCCTCCGTCCAACTCTCGACCTGCTGTTTAGAAGCCATTTTAACTCCTGCCACTTCCTGGTTTGAAACTGCTTTCGCTGATTGGGAGCTGCTGATCCCTTGTGATCCCTCTGTACCGCGAGTGTCCACCGCGTACGCTGCCGTCTCCAGCACATTTGCTGTAGGGTTTCAGGGTGAACGTGTTCTAGGTGACCGTGTCCTGACCTCAAATACCCATGGAGGGGTTAGTGAAATGTTAAACAGACCGGTATATAAATGTAAACGCAGGGAATGTTATGGGACAGTTTAGAACAGGATAGAAAATGTCATGGTCTAAAAGGAAACGAACTGGGCTGTAAAACGATGGTTAAATATAAACTTAGAGTGAAGTCGAGTCGGATTTATTGTCATCTGTACAAGTACTGCGATGAACAGCTGCGATGAACAACTCATCGCCGTTTCAGCTGCATCACACGCACAAATACTCAGTGCTACATAAAATATTAATTAAACGCAAATTACAACCACATTACACATACATTCTGCAAGTTAGTAAAAACAAAATTAAAAACTGCTCCAAAGACAAGGCATTAATGCAAAACACAATTAAAAATAAACACACCCATGGCAGTGCAGGCGGTAGTGCAACTCGTGTGCGTTGGAAATGCCGTACATGATGCGAACAGTCAGGATACATTCTACAGCGCTGATGTGGAGGTTTCTTCGAGTATCAGGTTATATCCCGGAATATCCACAATACGACGACACATTCCGTATGGAACAAAGAACAGTCCGCATAGGAGCAGCCCTTATAGAAGTTATATAGAATGTAAATAGAAGAAACACTTTACTTCTTAATACGCTTAAAAACAGTAAAGCTCGCAGCTGTCAGCTATTTTTTGTGTGCTCAGAAGTCAAGGCGCAAAAACATGTTATTTGCTTAGTTTATATTTTGCTTTAGACTAGAACTTTATGATAACTTAGAAATTTAAAATAAAAGTAAAAAGGACAGTACAAGGTTAAAGTTTGTAAAAACATCCGCACTAAGCAGCCAAAGATAAGAACTGAAATTGCAATAAAATACTACGTGAAAGGATAGTTCAGTGAGCATTTGGAGAATGGCAAAGCTGTGCTATCTCTGAGTGTTCCAGGCCCAGATTTGTGCAAATTAAAGGCCTCTCGTCTTCTTGAAGAATTCTCCGTGTCTGTGTCATTTATATCTTTAATTTGAGTCATGTAAACCACGACAAATTGGCGCAGCGAGCAGGGTCGGTAAGAGACCATTAATTAAAAGATATGTAGCCCAGGGCCTTCCCAGCCCCTAATGTGGCTCTTAAGGACAACAGGACAAAGGTGGCCACCTAAAAACTATGCGGATTTCCGCTTCATTTGGACTAATAACCTGTTGTTCATGATAAGCCATTGGGGACACAGAAGTGCCCAGGTAGTTAGAAGGTTTCTCCGACCCAAGAATCTGGCACTAAATTGTTCTAAAAAGGAGGACCGGGAGGATTGTCCAAGAAGGCCGCGCTGTGTGTGGTGAGTAATAATAGTTGTGATAAGAAAGTAATGTGATAGTATTAAGAGTTTATTAAGACCTTGTGGTTACCGCCCTGAGAAGTCAGGGGTCTGTACGGGCAAGGCAGGTATTAAGGCCTTGTGGTTACCGCCCTGAGAAGTCAGGGGTCTGTACGGGCAAGGCAGGTATTGTGTGGACAACGCTTTGGGTGACCAGGGGTCATCCGGGCAAAATATGAATTTGGGATAGGTGCGTGGCAGAAGGTGTACACAGTGATAGAATATTATAGAATAGCAGAAAGTAGAATAGAAATAATAATAGTGTATGGTTTAAGGACTGAGTGTCTTAACTGTTTATGGATATAAGCCTGCAGCATTCTTTCGGCTGAGAGATCAGAAAAAATGTGTTTCCTTTGTCTGGAAATTAAAGGGATGGCATGTGGTCAGATGTTGAGTGACTAGGAATTTGATTGGTTGTGATCTTAGTGGGGTGTGGTTAGAATTTGAGTGACGGTGAGTCTGACTGGTCACGACCTGAATCAATGTCCAATCACAGGTTTGGGAACCTGATTGATGGAAGATTGGATCATCCTACTCTGGCTTGGGAGGGATCCCAATGTTAAATTTGAAACTTTAGTCAGTGTAGAAAGTTGCATAATTACTTTGAAGTAAGAATGGAATGAATGTGATTTGTGTGTAAAAACCGGTTTTGAATGAATGAAGAAGTTGTTATATGTGATAATTATTTTGTTATTATTGTATTTGTAGACCACATTGTAAGGGTAAGTAGATACGTTTTAGTTATATAGCACGTTTTCAGTTAACTCGCATGGACACCAAAGTGTTTTACATAAAATAGATAATAAGTTTCCATACCAACCAGAGAAAAAGGTTAAAAATAAATAAATAAATAAAATGGAAGTATTGATTAAGAACCACAGACCAAGAGATAAAACAGAGAAACGGAAAAAGAAAAGGGAGAAGGAACAAGAGGTGCTTAACCTGTTCAGGGCAGAAGGGAAAAGGCTGAGGAAAACCTACCCGGCAGGAAACATAACCAAGAAAGAAGGAGGGGAGACCGAGAAGCAGTCCGAGGGTCAGGGGATTATGGGAAGAGGAGCGTCCTTATATCCCTGTTTAAAAGACCCCGGGTGCCCCCCTCCCTACCCCAGTCTGGAAGGTGCAAACCAATGCCCCGTGATAAGAGGAATAATGAAGTAAGAAGGGAGATCAGGAAGCTGCAGGACCAGAGGAATCAGAGGAGTTTGGAGGTACCCGAGTCAGCAGAGAGGGGGGATGAAGGAAGGGGTGGACAGTGGAAAGAGTTAAGCCAGCGGTCAAGCGAGAGAGTGCAAGGCAGTGAGGAGGAAACGGAATCGGGCAGTTATAGGGAGAGAAGGAGGGAAACAAGGGATGGAGATTTAGTGGAAGATTTTAAAAGAAATATGAAGGAATCCCTGGAGCAAATGGAGATTAGAGTTAAGGAACTGGGAGTACATGTGGAGAGAACGAAGGGCGAGGCGGCCCAAGGAGATTCAGCATGGCAGGAGTTAGATATAGGACCCCCGGAGTGGGAGGTAGAAACAAGACAGGTACAGGGGAATAAAATGATGCCATTGCTTGTGAAAAGAGCAGGACAGACACAGTATGTTCCTTGGGGGGGACAGGACCTTGAAGGGCTGAAAAACATTCTGCCTAACATATATGATGGGGCAGGAAAATGGATAAGGGCATTTGAGGAGGAAACCACAGGACGACTATTGGCCATGGGAGATATAAAGGCACTTCTGGCAAAAGTAATAGGAACCACGAAACTGGCGGAACTCCTGGAAAAGGCAACATAAATAACGCAGCAGGCAATCCATTGATTGATGGCTGACCATTTGACCTTGTCAGGCCAGTGGTATGGCAGGCCCTCAGATTCAGCTACCCGCTTCAAGTGACCCCAAGACATTGAAGGGGGACTCACTGGGGGACACAGAAAACCCAGCAGCATATCTGGAGGGCCAGTTGAAAAAGTGGAGACTTGAAACTGAACAAGGAATTGACGGCAACGAGCTGATGATCACTTTGTTCCGAGCTGCTATTGTAGATGCCATGCCCGCTCAAGTAAAGTCCAGACTGGAGGAGGTGGTGGGACTGTCAACTATGCCACACATCCAGTTCAGGGTACCACTTGGTCCATGCAGTCGACAAATACCGCAAAGATTAAAAAAAAAGACTGGCAGACCAGCAGGAGGAGGTGCAAAGAAAACTGGTACAAATGCAGCTTGACGAACTAAAAAGAAAAGAGCGTGAAAAAGGAAAGAAAATGCTCGCAGTAACAACAGAACCGGCTGAAACAGCTGAAATGAGTGGTGCACCAACACGTGGTGAGTCCTATGCCAGAGCCAGACAAGGGCCGGAAACTACTGGGCCAATAGTAAATGTCTTTGGGACGTTCCCTCAAATGCCTTATCAGGGACGGGGTAAATCAGGACACAAGCCCTAACAGGACCGGGGTCCCCAAGGGAGGGAGGTATTTAAAGGAGGATGTCAAGAAAGGCTGGCAAGAGGTAGGGTTTTGAATACTAGCCCCATGTTTTAATCAGATGATAAAGGCAGAGTTGGAAGGTGTACCCTTAGAAAGTATTTGATGCTGTGGATGATTTGTTGGTTTGTTCCACAAGTGAGAAGCAATGTAAGAGAGAGAGAGATATTGTAAGTCTAAAAAATATATATATTTCAGAATTTAGGACAGAGGATGATGACCTTGGGAAAGGCAGGATATAGTTCAGACTAGATTGGAAAATATGTTGAAATTGTGACGTCATTAAGAAAGATAATGAAGGAAGAAGGACTAACAAGCCTAAATAATGTTTCACAGTTAGAACTTTTGAATGATGGAGACAAAAAGGCTTTGTTTGTGAATGTTTGTTGTTAAAAGGGATCATAATAGCAAGTATGTAGGGTTTGAAATGGTGTATAAGGATGAATTAGACTTTAAGGTAAATAAATTAGAAGCCTGTAACCTTGCTTAGCTCAGTTTGCAGAAATTAAGGCTTTAAGAGAAGCATGTGATGTGAGGGAAAGTGGGAAAGATGAAGTTTATACCGACTAAGCAAATGATTATGGAGTTTGTCATATGTTTAGAGCAGTAGGGAAATAGAAAGACTTTGAGAAAAGCAACGGAGACCAAAAGTTAGCAGTAAAGTTAGACCTGATAAGAGCAATATTGAAGTCAGGGGCACTAGCTGTCATTAAATGTCAAGCACATAAGAAGGTAAATTAAAGTGCAGATGAAGCAGCCAGAACAGGATGATAAGCTGTTGTTATGTCTAGGGTAAATCTGAATCGATTAGGGTGTATATTGGCCAACCTATGCAGGTGGCACAATGGAGAGGTCCCTACAAGGGACCGAGTTTGGAACAGTTAGAGATAGAATTTAAGAAGTATATGAAACAGTTAATTATGATATACAAGTCTATTTATGAACAGGTAAAGTAAAAGCTGTTGGAGGTGGACCAGGAGGAAGGACCCTTTAAACCTGAAGACAAGGTGTATGTATGAGTTTTCTAAACCACCGACCGATGTTCATTTAGAAGGTTGATATACCTGGTACCATTTCAATCATTACATGAGGGCTGTCCCGCAGGTACGAATAGATAATAGCCCTGAGGTAAGTGAACAGGAGGACAAAGATGTGAGAAAAGAGTAGTGTTATAACAAGAACGTTGTTTGACATCAGTGGTGGGAAAAATAATGGAAAGGATACTTAAAGATAATAAATATAAGAATTTGGATAAAAAGGGTAGGATTAGGAAGAATTAGCATGGATTTGTGAATAGAAGGTCATGTTTCACTAATCTTGAATTTTTTGAAAAGGTTATTAGCGAAATTGATGAGGGTAAAGTGGTGGATGTTGTCTAGATGAACTTCAGTAAGGCCTTTGACAAGGTTCAATAAGGAAATAAGGTTGGTTAAGAAGGTTTAGTAAGGAATAGCAAGATGGATTAAAAAGTGGCTGTATGGGAAATGTCAGAGAGCAATGGCGGATGGATGTTTGTCAGGTTGGAGGTCAGTGACTAGAGGGGTATCTCGGGGATGTGTGTTGGGTCCACTGTTGTTTGTCATGTGAATTAATAATCTGGATGTTGGTGTGGTAAAATAGATTAATAAGTATGTAGATGATACTAAGGTAGGTGGTGTTGTGACTAATGAAGTAGATTTTAAAAGTGTACAGAGAGATTTAGGTCATTTGGAAGAGTGGGTTGAAACATGACAGATGGGTTTAATGTTGATAAGTGTGAGGTGATACATCTTGGCAGGCCAAATCAGAATTGGACGTACATGGTAAATGGTTGTGAAATGAAGTTGAACAGAGGGATCTAGGAATAACTATGTATAGTTCCCTGAAGGTGGAATCTCATGTAGATAGGGTGGTAAAGAAAGATTTTGGTGTGTTGGCCTTTATAAATCAGAGCATTGTGTATAGAAGTTGGGTTGTAATGTTAAAATTGTACAAGGTATTGGTGAGGTCAATTGTGGAGTATGGGGTATAATTTTGATAGGCAAATTATAGGAAAAATGTCAGCAAAATAGAGTACAGAGGAGATTAACTAGAATGTTGACTGGGTTTCAGCAACTAAGATACAGAGAAAGGTTGATCAAGTTAGGTCTTTATTCTTTGGAGAGGAAGAAGGTTAAGGGGGATTGATAGAGGTCTTTAAAATGATGAGAGCGATAGACAGAGTTGACGTAGATAAGGTTTTTCCGTTGAGAGTAGGGAAGATTGAAAGAAGAGGACATGATTTGAGAATTAAGGGACAGAAGTTTAGGGGTAACATGAAGGGGAACTTCTTTACTGAGAGAGTGGCAGTTGTGTGGAATGAGCTTCCAGTGGAAGTGGTGAAGGTAGGTTCGATTTTATCATTCAAAAATAAATTGGATAGGTATATGGACAGGAAAGGAATGGAGGGTTATGGTCTGAGTGCAGGTAGATGGGACTAGGTGGGAGTAAGTGTGAGGCAAGGACTAGAAGGGCCAAGGTGGCCTGTTACATTGCTGTCATTGTTATATGGTTAAGATATTGTGAGATTTATTGGAGACATTAGTGACTATGAAATTGGTGTAAATAAGGTCAGAATAAGGGGGTGTCTGTGTACTTTTTAGGGAGAATGGCTGATTAAAACTTGGTCTGACCATTGGGGTCGTACTAAATGTAGTGGCAATAATGTTGTGATGTGTTCTCCCCTGCATTAAGTCCCTCCTGGTGAAAGATACTGTGAAACAACTGCCAATGACAACGGGTGCAGACGAATCTGGCCCTAAAGGAAAATGGACCTGGGTGATGGAATACTACTACGATGGAGAAGAACTGTTAGGAAAATGTTGAATTAAGTCTGTAAGGAGAGCTGGATCTTTTTTCCTGCCTCATGTAAAGGAGGTGGGTTTTTGGCCAGTTTCTCAGGGAGCCAGAGAAAGAACACCACACCGCATTGTAACTTAATTCAAAGAGTCTACATTTTAGGACTATGGGTGATTAGAAATGGGCCATGTGTATGTGGTTTTCTTTGTCTGATGAGGCACGGAGAGCCTCAAAGAGAGGAGTTATATAGATGTTATATAGAATAATAATAATAATAATAATAAATTTTATTTATGGGCGCCTTTCAAGAGTCTCAAGGACACCTTACAAAAATTGAGCATGTAGAGGAAAAACATGTAAGGGGAATGAAATAAATAGTAGAGACATGACTAGTACACAAAGTAAAGACAGAATTCAATACAAAACACAGTATGAGGCAATTAATGCACAGATGAAAAGGGACGGGGACGCGGGGCTAAGGATAGGCAGAGGTGAAGAGATGGGTCTTGAGGCGGGACTGGAAGATGGTGAGGGACACGGAATTGCGGATCAGTTGGGAGAGGGAGTTCCAGAGCCTGGGAGCTGCCCTGGAGAAGGCTCTGTCCCCAAAACTGCGGAGGTTGGACTTGTGGATGGAGAGGAGACCAGCTGATGCGGATCTGAGGGACCGTGAGGGTTGGTAGGGGGAGAGGAGGTCAGTGAGATATGGGGGGGCCAGATGGTGGAGGGCTTTGTAGGTGAGGACTAGGATTTTGTAGGTGATCCGGTGGGAGATGGGAAGCCAGTGAAGTTTTTTGAGGACTGGAGTGATGTGATGCCAGGATTTGGTGTGGGTGATGAGTCGGGCGGCTGCGTTCTGGACCAGTTGGAGTCGGTTGATGTAGGTGGAGCTGATGCCAAGGAGAAGTGAGTTGCAATAGTCCAGTCGGGAGGAGATGAAGGCATGGATGAGTCTTTCAGCAGCAGGCGGTGTGAGAGAGGGTCTGAGTTTGGCGATGTTGCGGAGATGAAAGAAGGAGGTTTTAATGACATGGCGGATGTGAGGCTCAAGGGAGAGGGTGGAATCAAAGATCACGCCAATGTTGCGGGCCTGGGGAGATGGGGAGACAGTGGTGCCGTCGATGGTGAGAGTGGGGTTATTGATTTTGCTGAGTGTGGCTTTAGAGCCTATGAGGAGGAATTCTGTCCTATAGAATGTATATAGAAGAAACACTTTACTTCTTAAATATAACCAATATGCTTAAAAACAGTAAAGCTCGCAGCTGTCAGCTATTTTTTGTGTGCTCAGAAGTCAAAGCGCAAAAACATGTTATTTGCTTAGTTTATATTTTGCTTTAGACTAGAACTTTATGATAACTTAGAAATTGAAAATAAAAGTAAAAAGGACAGTACAAGGTTAAAGTTTGTAAAAACATCCGCACTAAGCAGCCAAAGATAAGAACTGAAATTGCAATAAAATACTACGTGAAAGGATAGTTCAGTGAGCATTTGGAGAATGGCAAAGCTGTGCTATCTCTGAGTGTTCCAGGCCCAGATTTGTGCACATTAAAGGCCTCTCGTCTTCTTGAAGAATTTTCCGTGTCTGTGTCATTTATATCTTTAATTTGAGTCATCAAAACCACGACAATACCGGGCCCACTGCACACGCGTGGATACCGGGCCCACTGCACACGCGTAGATACCTGGCCCACTGCACACGCGTGGATACCGGGCCCACTGCACACGCGTGGATACCGGGCCCACTGCACACGCGTGGATACCTGGCCCACTGCACACGCGTGGATACCTGGCCCACTGCACACGCGTAGATACCTGGCCCACTGCACACGCGTGGATACCGGGCCCACTGCACACGCGTGGATACCTGGCCCACTGCACACGCGTAGATACCTGGTCCACTGCACACGCGTGGATACCGGGCCCACTGCACATGCGTGGATACCGGGCCCACTGCACACGCGTGGATACCGGGCCCACTGCACACGCGTGGATACCTGGCCCACTGCACACGCGTGGATACCAGGCCCACTGCACACGCGTGGATACCGGGCCCACTGCACACGCGTGGATACTGGGCCCACTGCACACGCGTGGATACCTGGCCCACTGCACACACGTGGATACCAGGCCCACTGCACACGCGTGGATACCGGGCCCACTGCACACGTGTGGATACCGGGCCCACTGCACACGCGTGGATACCTGGCCCACTGCACACACGTGGATACCAGGCCCACTGCACACGCGTGGATACTGGGCCCACTGCACACGCGTGGATACCTGGCCCACTGCACACACGTGGATACCAGGCCCACTGCACACGCGTGGATACCGGGCCCACTGCACACGCGTGTATACCGGGCCCACTGCACACGCGTGGATACCGGGCCCACTGCACACGCGTGGATACCGGGCCCACTGCACACGCGTGGATACCGGGCCCACTGCACACGCGTGGATACCGGGCCCACTGCACACGCGTGTATACCGGGCCCACTGCACACGCGTGGATACCGGGCCCACTGCACACGCGTGGATACCGGGCCCACTGCACACGCGTGGATACCGGGCCCACTGCACACGCGTGGATACCGGGCCCACTACACATGTGTGGATACCTGGCCCACTGCACACGCGTGGATACCGGGCCCACTGCACACGCGTGGATACCGGGCCCACTACACACGCGTGGATACCGGGCCCACTGCACACGCGTGGATACCGGGCCCACTACACACGCGTGGATACCGGGCCCACTGCACACGGGTGGATACCGGGCCCACTGCACACGCTTGGATACCGGGCCCACTGCACACGTGTGGATACCGGGCCCACTATACACGCGTGGATACCGGGCCCACTGCACACGTGTGGATACCGGGCCCACTACACACGCGTGGATACCGGGCCCACTGCACACATGTGGATACCGGGCCCACTACACACGCGTGGATACCGGGCCCACTGCACACGGGTGGATACCGGGCCCACTGCACACGCGTGGATACTGGGCCCACTGCACACGTGTGGATACCGGGCCCACTATACACGCGTGGATACCAGGCCCACTGCACACGCGTGGGGAGACGGCGTCCCTTCCGCTCACCAGTTCCATTTTCAATTGTGATGCAGCTGACGGGCCTCGCCCAACAGCGCAGGCGCGAATGGTCATAAATATACTTACTTATTGTTCCCAAATCATCCCGCGGGATTGGATCCCTTTGGGGATGATCAGCCATGATCACAATGAATAGCAATGTAACAAAATTTTGAGATTAAAAAAATCAAGTCTGCAATTTATCCCATCAGATAAAGCATAAAAATAAGTTTAATTTGACACCTAATTCACTTTCATATCTTCAGTATTAAAAAAGTTGTGGCCATTTTCATACTCGGAAATTAGCATCATGTTCCCTATTGATTTTCCATTGACTTAACACAAAAGCTGTGATCAAGGACAGTCAAAAGCCCATAACTGTATTAAAAAATTAAGGGAACTGAAATAAATTTTCAGTTATTATAGATTGAAGCATTCTGAAACAAATATTAAACAATCTTACTTGGATGACCAGAAATTAAAGCATATAATTAGTTAGTTACCCAATTGCCGCTAATTCCAAAATGCAATTACTACATCTATCCATTTCTTAAGAAAAGATTAACATTTTTAAATAGCCTAAGTGTCCAAAGAACATTCACACAAGAATTCATAATAAAACATGATTTTAAAATCTCATTGACATTAATTTATAAGCCAAATGGAAGGAATTTAGTGTTCAATGGCCATTTATTTAAATGACCATTGAACACTAAATTCCTTCCATTTGGCTTATAAATTAATGTCAATGAGATTTTAAAATCATGTTTTATTATGAATTCTTGTGTGAATGTTCTTGCGAGTGGGTTTTTCTCGAATGCGATGGTTTGGAACGTTGCCATTGCGGTGGATTTGAAGCCCATATCGGCATGAAAGATACTGCGGGTTTGAATGGGCCCCCAAGTCACGTACTCGCTACTTAAAATTTTGAATAAAGGGATCTTAAGAAGCACTTTTTAATGTAAAAATAAACAACCTACCTTGCTTTGTCCCCGACATAAGATCCGCCGCGTTGTCGGCGTTCGCGGCTTTAGAGGATGATTTTTAATCTACTATAACAATTAAATAACCCAATTTAGTTTTAAAATAGCTGCAGCGAACTAATGTTGCAGCGATTTTTCGTCAGCAACTAGGCAGGCTGAACAACCTCGATTTCAATAGCCTAGAGAAAATCGCGTTTTAAACCCGCCCCCTCTAAAAGGCGCCAAAGTCACGCACACGGGCAGCGACAGAACTGCAGCGCCGCTGAAGGTAAGTTTTGCAACATACCTACATTGAATGGCGGTGCGGGCTCGAAAGGCCAAATGGCCTACTCGTGCATCTATTGTCTATTTGCATCTCCCCGTGCGTTCGCAGTTGGAGAATGCTTATCCGGCATCCGGCCCGGGAAATCTCCACGAAATTATTTAATTTCCCTAAAATTACCCAGACAACCAGAATTTCCCGTGTTTTGGGTAATTTCCTTCAAAGTGGAAACGCAGTCTGTGTGTGCGTGTGAGTGAGAGCGCTCTTTGTCTGGACCAATCGCTGACGTGTCGCTGACTGACAGGTGGCCGGACCAATCCCGGCCCCGGAAATCACCAGACGTCCCTCCCCCAACTCGCAGCGGAAGTTCGCCTCTGACCAATCAGGGAATCTGACCAATCACAATCCGGCTCGCCTCCAGATCAACACCCAATCAAAGCGCAATGTATTTCCAAACTAAATCAGACATTAAAACATGAGCCCAGACTAAAAGATTTCTTGTAAATTCACAATATATTTATTGATATCCAACTCATGTGGTTCAGCATCAATATGGTGCAACTTCTCACCGTGTCGATATCACACAGACAAATTCACACAAACTCATCCAGAACATGGAGAATAATTGTTTTGCTTCATGGGTTTTTTAGCCGTGTGGTCGGGGTATTGACCCGCAAGAGAGATCCAGAGAGGAGAAAGCTAGAAACAGTGGAAATTGGTGGAGTAGGCCATTCAGCCCCTCGAGCTACCTCTCTCTCTTTCACCCTCTCTATCTCCCTCCCTCTCTCTCCCCCCCCAACCCTCTGTTACTGTGTGACCCCTTCTCGCTCTCTCCCCCCCTCTCTCCATTACCTCTCTCCTCTCTCTATCTCCTCCCTACATCCGTTCGAAAGGGGGGAAGTTTGAACGAGCTCGGGGCCACTGAGCGAATCACAGATATCAGAGCTGAACGGTTCCCAGCGTCTGCTGAGACCCTCAATAAATAACTCAGTTGCTGCACACCCCACCTCGATCCGTCTCATTTACTCCCCTATCCGTACAGTATCTCTAAACTAGTGTGTGAACGGGCGATCGCTGGTCAATGGGCCGAAGGGCCTGTATCCGTGCTGTATCTCTAAAACTAAACCTCTCTCTCTCTACCCCTGAGCTGTTGGGGGGAGCAGAGAACGGCGAACTCTCTCCCTGTGAAAGGATAGACAAGACTAAGCAGTGGGATTTTACAGTTCAATGAAAACCATTTTATCTCACACACACGCTCCCTCTCTCACACACACGCTCCCTCTCTCACACACACACTCCCTCTCTCTCACACACACTCTCTCACACACACACTCTCTTTCTCTCTCACACACACCTCCCTCTCCCCTCTCTCCCTCCCCCTTCTATCTCCCCCTCCCTTCTCTCTCGCCCTCTCTGCACCATTTCATCTTTCACGCACGTGTACACACTCACACTCACCAGCAAAGAGAGGGAAAAGAGATAGAGAAGGAGAGAGAGAGAGAGAAGGGAAGGAGAAGAGGAAGCCAGAGAAGGGGAGAGAGAGAAAGAAAAAGAAAGAAGGAGCGAGACAGGAAACAAAATGAAGGCTGCCAGTAGCTAAGATGGCCGCCCGGGGCTTCACTCCCAAGGGACTGCAATGGCAGACCGCCTGTAGTCTGAAGAAGGGTTTCGGCCCGAAACGTTGCCTATTTCCTTCGCTCCATAGATGCTGCTGCACCCGCTGAGTTTCTCCAGCATTTTGTGTACCGCCTGTAGACAAGATGGCCGCCTGCAGCTCCACAGGGAAATGCCAGCATCCAAAATGGCCGCCCCCGGCTTCACTCTCATTGACTTCTATGGCTGGCTGCCAGTAGCTAAAATGACGGGGGCGAGAGAAAGAGAGAGAGAGGAGGAATAGAACGGGTAGAGAGAGGGAGGGGGGTGTACAGGGCTGCCAACATTGGGTGAGAGTTGGGAGTGAGAAATTGCGAGAGACCTAGCCCGAGGGAGTTTAGCGACCGGGTGTGGGGGTGTCCCCCTCCCATTGGAATTGTGCAATATGGTGCATACTGCAGCGAGTCCTTTAACTTACACTTGAATACAATATATATGCTTTAAATTAGATTGGAGCGTTTTTGAAAGGGGGGAGGCTGTGCGATCACTGATCACTGGCCTTGGGGGTACCCGTTGAGGGAGTGGAGCAACCGAGTGGGGAGAGGGTGTGGAAGAAGGGTGTCCCCCCTCCAAGGGTAGGAACTTTGTGAAGTTTGATGTATTAAAATCATGTTTTTGTGCACTGTAGAAGTATGATTTCAATGTTTTTTGTATGAAGTATTTTTAAGGGGTAACTTTTTAAGGGGTAACTTTATCCACACATAGAGTGGTGGGTGTATGGAACAAGCTGCCAGAGGAGGTAGTTGAGGCAGGGACCATCCCAACATTTAAGAAAAAGTTAGACTGATACATGGACAGGACAGGTTTGGAAGTACGGACCAAAAGCAGGTAGCGTAGCTGGGCCGCCAAACCTGTCCTATCCATGTATCAGTCTAACTTTTTCTTAAATGTTGGGATGGTCCCTGCCTCAACTACCTCCTCTGGCAGCTTGTTCCATACACCCATCACCCTTTGTGTGGATAAAGTTACCCCTTAAAAAGTTACCTCTTAAAAATACTTCATACAAAAAACATTGAAATCATACTTCTACAGTGCACTAAAACATGATTTTAATACATCAAATTTGGCAAATACAGCAAATACAACACATGATCCTCCGTCACTTCCAACGTGACCCCACCACTCGCTACATCTTCCCATCTCCCCCTATTTCTGCCTTCCGCAAAGACCGCTCCCTCCGCAACTCCCTTGTCAATTCTTCCCTTCCCTCCCGTACCACCCCCTCCACGGGCACTTTCCGTTGCAACCGCAAGAAATGCAACACCTGTCCCTTCACCTCCCCCCTCGACTCCATTCAAGGACCCAAGCAGTCGTTCCAGGTGCGACAAAGGTTCACCTGCATCTCCTCCAACCTCATCTACTGCATCCGCTGCTCTAGATGTCAGCTGATTTACATCGGAGAGACTAGGCGGAGGTTGGGCGATCGTTTCGCCGAACACCTCCCTCAGTCCGCAATAACCTACCTGAACTCCCGGTGGCTCAGCACTTCAACTCCCCCTCCCATTCCCAATCCGATCTCTCTGTCCTGGGTCTCCTCCATTGCCAGAGTGAGCAACACCGGATATTGGTGGAACAGCACCTCATATTCCGCGTGGTTTGTTTGCGTCCCGATGGCATGAACGTTGAATTCTCCCAGTTTTGCTTGACCTTGCTGTCTCCTCCCCTTCCTTAACCCTCGAGCTGTCTCCTCCCATCCCCCTGCTCTCGGGCTCCTTCTCCTCCCTTTTTCCTTCCTTCTCCCCCCCCCCCCCCTATCAGTCTGAAGAAGGGTTTTGGCGCGAAACGTCGCCTATTTCCTTCGCTCCATAGATGCTGCTGCACCCGCTGAGTTTCTCCAGCATTTTGTGTACCAGCGTAGCTGGGACATGTTGGCGGGTGTGGGCAAGTGGCGCCGAAGGGCCTCTTTTCACACTGTATCACTCTATGACTATATTATACCTCCACCATGCATGAATGCTTCAAAATCAAGTGATCGAGTTTTATTGCAATATACACAAGCATAGAAACATAGAAAATAGGTGCAGGAATAGGCCATCGGCCTTTCGAGCCAGCACTGCCATTCAATATGATCATGGCTATTCATCTAAAATTAGTACCTCTTTCCTGTTTTTTCCCCATATCCCTTGATGTTGTTAGCCCCAAGAACTAAATATAACTGTCTTGAAAACATCCAGTGAATTGGCCTGCACTGCATTCTGTGGCAGAGAATTCCACACATTCACAACTCTTTGCGTGAAGAAAGTTTGTTCTCATCTCAGTCCAAACTGCCCCCCCCCCCCCCTCTTTATTCTTAATCTGTGAACCATGGTTCTGAACGCCCCCAACATCGGGAACATTTTTCCTGCAGTTACAGTAAGTGAAAATCTAGCAGGCAAGCAGGATGCGTTCTCCAACCACTCCCATTTGAAGTCCACTATCTTCCACCGTTTCTACCGTGCTTGGTACTTACTTCCAGCAGCCACTGGTTGTCCTCCAGGATGCACTCTCTCTCCTCTCAACCTCACTCTCACTCCCCCCTCTATCTCTCCCCTCCATCTCTCTTTCCCCTCTCTGTCTCTCCTCTCACCCCTCTCCCCTGTATCCCCCCTCTCACTCTCTCCCCCTCTCTCTCTCTTCCCCCTCTCTCCGTCCAACCTCTCTCCCGCTTTCTCGTCCCCTCTCCTCTCTGCCCCCTCCCTTCTCTTTCCCCTAACTCTCTCTCCCCTAACTCTCCCCCCTCTCTTTCTTCTCTCTCTCCCCCTCTCTCTCTCTCCTCTCTCCTCTATCTCCCCCCCCCTCTCTCATCTCTCTTTCCTCTTCTCTCCTCCTCTCTCTCCTCTTTCTCCTCCGTCTCTATCTCCTCTTTCTCATTGCCCCCCCATCTCTCTCTGTCCCCCATTTCTCTTTCCCCCTCTCCCTCTTCCCCCATCTTTTACCACCCCTCTCTTCCCCCTCCACCCCCTCGCTCCCTTCCCTCTCTCCCCCCCCACTCTCCCATACCTCTTTCCCCCTCTCCCTCTTCTCTCTCTCCATTCCCCCCCCCCCCGCCTCTGTCTCTCCCCCCCCTGTCTCCCTGTCTCCTTCCCCTCTCTCTCTCCACCTCCCTTTGAGATTCTGTCCCTTCGGCATAGACTCTCGCGGCAGCGGCGCTTCCGACGGCCCGGGACACTTGCACTGTCCGGAGTGCTCCATGGCCGAAGCAGCAGCGAGCGACTCGTTAGCCGCGCAAACACTCGCTAGCCGCACAAACTCACCATTCCCGGCTCCCCGCATCTGTATCCGCCCGCTGCTCCCATCCCTCCCTCAGCCCCGGCTCTCCAACACCCGCGGACCATGCAGTTTATCCGAGTTTTGAAATTTTTGTTGATCACCACAGAGCGTGAGAAATTTCAGATCAGCGTGAGGGCGTGAGAGTTTGCTTGAAGGCGTGATTCTCACGCTCAAAGCATGAGAGTTGGCAGCCCTGGGTGTATGCGTGCATGTCTGGGGATTATTGCCTCCTCACCAACCCCAAGTTTATTGGCATGTATTCACATACAAGGAATTTGCCTTGGGGCTCCGCACACAAGTGACAACATGACATACAGTGACAGTTAGGAATGACATATAAACCATTAAACATTAATAATAACACATTAGCGATTAAGCATGTGAATTAAATAAAATATCAGAGCAAAAGGAGGTGACAGATTTTTGATTACTACTCGTGGAAAAATAGCTGTTTTTATGATTGGCTGTGGTGGCCATGACAGTCCGGAGTCGCCTTCCAGAGGGAAGTGATTCAAAGAGAAGACACTTAACCTAATGGCGGCCATTTTGTTGTCGACCTCCATTGTTGGCCAATCTTCAGTCCCGCCTTAATCTCACCCTGGAGCCGTTTAAATCACATCTCCTCCATTCTATCCTTTTCTCTCTCTCTCTCCCCCTCTCTCCTCTATCCCCTCTCTCTCCCCCTCTCTTCTCTATCCCCTCTCCCTCCCCCCCTCTCTCTCTACGTCTCTCTACCCCCCTCTCCCCTCTCTTTTCCCCTCTCTTTCTATTTATAAACTAAACTTAAGTTATCTAAACTATAATAAACTAAACTAAAAGCTGTCAAACTTTCTCCCCCTCTCCCTCTCTTCCTCTACCCCCCTCTCTCTCCCCTCTCTCTCTCCCCTCTCTCCCCTCTCTCTCTCCCCTATGTCTCTCCCCCTCTATCTCTCTTCCTCCCTCTCTATCTCTCTTCCTCCCTCTCTGTCCCTCTCCCCCCCTCTCTCTTTCTCTTGGTTTCTTGGTCCTCCAAAATATTCCAAATGGAATTTAAACTGGAGGTGGTGGAGGGAGGGCTTAAGCCAGAAAGGGTTATTGGGAAGAAAGAGCTACTTTAAATTGAGTTGCATCTGGTTGGGTAACTATAGTTGGGTGGAGATTATTCCATGCTTTAATTGTGCGGGGGAAGAACGAATTGCTGTACACATCTGTCTTTGTAGCTGGGATCACAAATTGGATCGAATGCCCTCGTCTGCTCCTAATTGGTTTGGATTTGGTGTAGGTCTTGTAATCTATGTCGAGCTGACCATTTAACATTTTGTAAAAACAGGTCAAACGGTGAGCTTCACGTCTGTCTTGGAGAGGGTTCCACCCCAGAGAATTCAGAAGTTTGGTGACACTCGCTTCTCTCTCTCATAGGTGTTAGTAACAAATCGAGCGGCCTGTCTTTCGACACATTCGGTGGAAGAAATGTTTTTATTTGTGTATGGGTCCCATGCTGCAACTGCGTAGTCCAAATGAGGTCTAACGAGGGTGAAGTATAGCTTCTCCTTGACAGAAGTTGAACAATGATGAAAGTTGCGCCTCAGAAAGTTTAGGACACCTGTCGCTTTCACCGTTGCATGATGAGTCGGACCATTCCAACACAGATCATTCTGCAATTGATGCCAAGATACTTGGTTTGTTTGGATTCTTCAAGTGTGGTACCAAGTATATTGTAAGATGTTTCGCCTGGATTCCTCTTTCTGGTGACACGCATGGTTTCACATTTAGAAGGGTTGAACTGCATGCCCCATTGTTGTGACCACTCAACCATAGTATCGAGATCCTTTTGGAGAGCATCTTCATCATCAGCTGACTTAATTGGACGGTACAGCAAACAATCATCAGCGAATAGTCTGGTCGTACTTGCGACTTTTTCATGGTTGTCATTTATGTAAAGGAAAAATAGATGTGGGCCAAGTACTGTGCCCTGAGGTGTACCACTCAACACTGGATGCCAATTGGAGCTCTTTCCGTTCACACACACACACGCTAAAGACGTTTTGTCAGGAAACTGGAAATCCATCGTTTCGTGTTGGAGCGAATACCATAGAAGTCAAGCTTCCGAAGCAGTCTCTGGTGTGGGATGACATCAAATGCTTTAGAAAAGTCCAGCACAACTAAATCCGTGATGACGTTACTGTCAAGGTGCTTGGCTAGGTCATTTATCGTCAGGATAAGCTGAGACTCGCATGATCTATGCCTCCTAAATGCATGTTGGTTGTCAGCAAGAATATTATGTTTGCTCACGTGTCGCATCAGATTACTATCAATTAAATGCTCCAGCAATTTGCAGCAAGTACTTGTTAATGAAACAGGACGATAATTTGCTGGGTTGGTGGTTGAACCCTTCTTAAAGAGAGGAGTGATGTTAGACTTCCTCCAATCCAGCGGAACATCACCTGAGTCAAGCGACTGTTGGAAAATGAACTGCAAAACTGGAGCCAGTTCTTCGGCTGCGATTATGAGGGCTTGATTCTGTGTCTGATCTGGTCCAATTGCTTTTGTGGTATTCATGTTGAGCAATAACTTCTTGACACCTTCAACCGCAATTTTAATAGCAGGCATATCAGCATTCGGGCTGGGCGGTAGATCTGGAAATGATGAAGGCTCCACATCTTCCCAGGTGAAAAGGTGTTGAAATTGGTTTGCAAGAGCTTCTGCTTTTGCCTGGTCCTCAGTGATCAGACAGTTGTTCACTTTAAGCATCTGGACACCAGTGTTGTCTGTCCTTCTGGATTTCACATATCTCCAAAAAGCCTTGGGTTGCTCTCCCCCAAGAATAGAAGAAACATGTTGTCTATGAGCACTCCTAATTGCTATGTTGGATTAGGATGGATGTGAGGGGAGTAGTTGTAAAAGACCTTGTAGAAAGATTGGAAATACAGCTTCCAAAGATAGCAGGAAAAGGGGAGGCTGTAAGTTAAGCTGTATGAAGTATGTAAGTTAAGTGAATGAAGCTGTATCCTGGAACCAAACACTAATTAATTAAATTGACAGATTTACGGCCCATGTATGCTTGGTTGGGATGTGAATGGTTTTGAACTTAGAAACTGTAATTCAGCAAACTTATATAATTAATGTTTTAAAGACATAGGTAAAAGTATTTAAAACTGTGAAATTATAGTAACACCAATTATGAAATGTATTGTCTTAGTAGAAAGGTACACTTTAGACATAGAAATTGTTTAGATTTATAGAAATATATTTTCTCTTGGTATAGAAAGTGTATGACTTGTGTGATCATTGTGTTATATACGTATCTTGTATTTAGAGGAGTGGTCTTTGATAAGAGCCTACTGGGGTTTTGCTGTGTTGAAATAAAATAAGCAAAGTTATAAAGTTATTAGACAGGCAAACAAAGGCTGTAATGAGGCCAGGGAAGGGGGATCATGTGACTGATGTTGTAAATCACCAGAAGGACTCAGATGATTGGTTACTAGCTTGTCATACCCTCTGTATCTGAAATGTCTAATACCTATATAAATGCCATGAGTTTGTATCAAAGTTACTCCTCTCTGGACCCGCCCCAGAGCATCAGCTCTGTGTTGGAAGGTTCAAGAGACTAGTCTCAGCTGAATAAAGAATTGATTTTAACAGCAACAAGTGTTTGAGTCAAGTTGACTTTAGATTGACAGAACAGGGGCGCTCGCTGGTGTGGTTGCGCTGGTGGGACAGCAGGTGACTAGACTTAGTGAAGCCCTTGCCGCACTGGGCGCAGGTGTAGGGGCGCTCGCCGGTGTGGAGGCGCTGGTGGTACAGCAAGCTGTCGGAGCGGGTGAAGCCCTTGCCGCAGTTGCTGCAGATGTAGGGCCGCTCCCCGGTGTGGGTGCGCTGGTGGGACAGCAGGCAGGTGGACTGGATGAAGCCCTTACCGCACTGGGTGCAGGTGTAGGGACGCTCGCCGGCGTGGGCGCGCTGGTGGTACAGCAGGCTGTCGGAGCGGGTGAAGCCCTTGCCGCATTCGCTGCAGGTGTAGGGCCGCTCCCCGGTGTGCAGGCGCCTGTGCGCCTTCAGGTCCAGAGACGACTTGAAGCCTTTTCCGCAGTCAGAGCAGGTGAAGGGCCGCTCACTGTTGTGCACCCGCCGGTGCACCTGCAGCCCATTCAACCGGGTAAAGCTCTTGCCACAGGTGGAGCAGCCATAGGGCTTCCCGCCCGTGTGCACCTGTCGGTGCACCTTCAGGTTATTCACCGTCTTGAAGCTCTTGCCGCAGTCGGAGCAGGTGAAGGGCCTCTCGCCGGAGTGCACCCGCTGGTGGGTCTCCAGCAGGCTCGGGCTCTGCCAGGCCTTGCCACACACGTCGCACTCATAACGCTTCTCCTTGTTGTGCCCCGTCATGTGGTCCTCCATCGAAGCTCAGCCGCACACCGAGCAGATGGGGGGGCTCACCGGCACCCTGGCCGCCCTCAATGGCCGCTCACGTCCCCGTCTCTCTGTCCACAGCAACGGCTCCTAAACCCTGCAGGAGGGGAACACAGAGGGTCAACAAGCTGGAAAACAGCACATTACTAGCACATATAAGGTGCGTTTATGGCGGAGGAAACTGTTATATAATTCTGCGCGGCACAGTGGCGCAGCGGTACAGTTGCTGCCTCACTGCCAGAGACCCGGGTATGATCCTGACTACGGGTGCTGTCTGTGGGTTTTTACTCTGGGTGCTCCGGTTTCCTCCAACATTTCAAAGACGTTCAGGGTTGTAGATTAATCGGACTCCGCAAAATTGTTAAATTGTTCCTAATGTGCGTAGGATAGTGCTAGTGTACGGGGTGATCGCTGGTCGGCGCGGACTCCGCGGGCCGAAATACCTGTTTCCGCGCTGCATCTCTAAACTAAACTAAATCAAAGAAGGGTCTCGACCCAAAACGTCATCCATTCATTCTCTCCACAGATGCTGCCTGACCCGCTGAGTTACATAGAAACAAGGTGTAGGAGTAGGCCATTCGGCCCTTCGAGCCTGCACCGCCATTCAATATGATCATGGCTGATCATCCAACTCAGTTACCTGTACCTGCCTTCTCTCCATACCCCCTGATCCCTTTAGCAACAAGGGCCACATCTAACTCCCTCTTAAATATGGCCAATGAACTGGCCTCAACTACCTTCTGTGGCAGAGAGTTCCAGAGATTCACCACTCTCTGTGTGAAAAATGTTTTTCTCATTTCGGTCCTAAAGGATTTCCCCATTATCCTTAAACTGTGCCCCTTGTCCTGGGCTTCCCCAACATCGGGAACAATCTTCCTGCATCTAGCCTGTCCAACCCCTTAAGAATACTCCAGCACTTTGTGTCTGTCTTCTCCACAGATGCGGCCTGACCCGCTGAGCTATTCGAGCACTCTCTCTCTGTCAGTCTCTCTCTCTCTGTCACCCCCTCTCTCTCTCTGTCTGTCTCGTCTCTCGCTCGGTAACTGTCTCTCTTTCTCCCTCTCTCTATCTCACCAGGGCTGCCAACTCTCATGCTTTGAGCGTGAGAATCACGCATTTGATCAAACTCTCACGCCCTCACGCAGACCAGAAAGAGTTGCGCAGCTGCTGTGAGAGTGTCTGTGCCGAAGGGACTGACTCTCAAAGGGAGGTGGAGAGAGAGAGGGGAAGGAGACAGGGAGACTGTGGGGAGAGAGAAGGGGTGAGGGGAGAGACAGAGGGGGCATGAATGGTGAGAGAGAAAAGGGAGAGTGGGGGGGAGTGAGAGGGGAGAGAGGGGTGAGAGTGAGGTGGGAGAGGTGGGGGGAAGAGATAGAGGGGTGAGAGGGAAGAAAGAGGGAAAGAGAGAGAGAGAGGGGGTGGAGAGGGTGTGAGAATGGGAGAGAGAGGGGGAAGAGAGAGGGGTGGTAAAAGAGAGAGGGGAAGAGGGAGAGAGGGGGCAGAGGAAGAGAGGGAAACGGGGAAAGAGAGAGAGAGATGAGGGGCAAAGAGAAAAAGATAGACAGAGGAGGAAGAGAGAGCAGAGAGAGAGCAAGGGGAGAGTGAGGTGGGAGGAAGAAATGGGGGAGAGAGAGGGGGGGAAGAGAGAGAGGTGAGAGAGAGAGAGGGGTGCGAGGGGGGAGATAGAGAGGGAGGGAGAAAGAGAGAGAGAGAGGGGCTAGGGGGAAGCTGGGGGGAGAGAGAGGATAGAGAGGGAGAGAGGTAGAGGGCGAGGGAGAGGAGAGAGGAGAGAGGAGAGAGGAGAGAGGAGAGAGAGAGAGAGAGGGGCAGGGGGAAGCTGGGGGGAGAGAGAGGATAGAGAGGGAGAGAGAGAGAGGGCGAGGGCGAGGGCGAGAGAGAGAGAGAGAGAGAGAGAGGCAGGGCTGCCAACTCCCATGCATTGAGTGTGAGAATCACGTATTTCGCCAAATTCTCACGCTGATCACAAATTTGTTTAACTCTGTTGTGAGAAATTATGTGATCAGCAAAAATGTCAAAACTCATATCAACTGCATGGGCTGCGGGTGTTGGAAGCAGTAGCAGCGACGGTGACAGCTGCGGACGGGGAGCCAGGGCTGGCCAGTGTTTGCCGGGTTGGCGAGTCGCTCGTTGCAGCTCCGGCCATGGAGCAACCTCAGTGAGCCGTCAGAGGCGTCGGAGAGTCTCTGTGCCAAATTCGCCCTGGTGACCGGCATGGACCAGGCTGTGGGTCGGTGCATCCTGGAGGACAACCAGTGGCTGCTGGAAGTAAGTACCAAGCACTGGGTAGAAACGGTGGAAGATAGTGGACTTCAAATGGGGGTGGTTGGAGAAAGCATCCTGCTTGCCTGCTAGATTTTCACTTACTGCAGCTGCAGGAAAAATGTTCCCTATGTTGGGGGAGTTCAGAACCAGGGGTCACAGTTTAAGAATAAAAGGGGGCGGGGGGCAGTTAGGACTGAGACGAGGACAAACTTTCTTCACACAGAGCGTTGTGAATCTGTGGAATTCTCTGCCACAGAAGGCAGTGGAGGCCAATTCACTGGATGTTTTCAAGAGAGAGTTACATTTCGTTCTTGGGGCTAACAAAGCCAAGGGACATGGGGAAAAAACAGGAAAGAGGTACTGATTTTAGATGAATAGTCATGATCATATTGAATGGCAGTGCTGGTTCGAAGGGCCGATCGCCTATTCCTGCACCTATTTTCTATGTTTCTATGCTTGAGTATATGGCGATAAAACTCGATCACTTCTTCTTCTTCTTTCGTGTGGCGTGCACAGCCTACAGTTGTTGGACAACTTGTTCTATTTGATCTTCCGTTTGTGCACGTCGAGTTCATTACATGTCGAAACAGGGCAGACTACGTGAAGGTTGCAATCTTCCACCCCAATCACTTGATTTTGAGGCATTCATGCATGGTGGAGGTATAATGTAGTCATAGAGTGATACAGTGTGAAAACAGGCCCTTCGGCGCAACTTGCCCACACCCGCCAACATGTCCCAGCTACGCTACCTGCTTTTGGTCCATACCTCCAAACCTGTCCAATCCATGTATCAGTCTAACTTTTTCTTAAATGTTGGGATGGTCCCTGCCTCAACAACTTCCTCTGGCAGCTTGTTCCATACACCCATCACCCTTTGTGTGGATAAAGTTACCCCTTAAAAAGTTAACTCTTAAAAATACTTCATGCAAAAAAACATTGAAATCATACTTCTACAATGCACTAAAACATGATTTTAATACATCAAATGTCAAAAAGTCCCTACCATGGGAGGGGGGACACCCTTCTTCCACACCCTCTCCCCACTCGGTTGCTCCACTCCCTCACCGGGTACCCCCAAGGCCAGTGATCAGTGATCGCTCAGCCTCCCCCCTTTCAAAAACACTCGACGGAGAACACTGCCAGATGTGAGCGGGGAACTGAGGCCAGTTGTCCGTGATGTCTGGATCCCAATGCTCAGCACTTCATGTTTCGGAGTTGGCTAATGTTATTGATTTGTAATGAGCCTGATTTGTAATTAGTTGACAAAACCTTAATTTATTAATCTGGAATATCTAGGGGGATGGGATAAGTGTAATATTAAATGATATGAAATGTGTCAGGCTGTCTGTCACAACATACAGCCGATAACCCATTATTTCCTTCAGTTAAATATTGGGAAGGTAGCACTATTGTCATTTGCCACTCAATTATTATGTTTGTTTACCTCACTGACTATTTCTAACCCCCCCAATTCCTTTGACAGGTTGAATAGAAATGTCCCCAAACTCGTTGTTTTATTAATTTAACACGGAGATGAACATCCTCAAGGAGTGTAATCAGATGGAAACTGATTCAGATGTGATGTTTAAGAACTTGTTCAAAGAAGGGGCATATTTTAAAGTAGTGACAGAGATTCTTGCCGGGGAATATGTGAGGAGATTATTATTTGTCTTTAGTTTTAGCTTGAACCAGGACATCTGAAGATTCAAAGTTTGATATAGTAATTGTGCTGATACTGACCCCAACCAACCACATAATGAATATCATACATTCAGGAGGTTTTACTTTTATGATGCCATTTAAACTTCACTTGGATTTCAATCACTTCAATGTAAAAGTAATTGGGAATGGGGAGCATTGGAACAACAATTTGCCCTTGGTACATATTAACTGTAATGTAATAATGTATGCATGTTGGTAGGTTGCAATCAAAACAAAGATATTTTTACCATTGTTGTGTTATGAATACCACAGAAAATATGATGTACTCTCAAGATCACATTTAATAGAATAATATTGCTTAAATATATAGTTATTGGACTTTGCATTTCGGAAAAGTCCCAGCTGAGAGGAAGACAGCAAAATACTGAAAATATTGGGGGTGAAAATAACTTCAGGACAGTTTGTTACGAAAAGGAAAGAAATGGTAACAAATACTTATACAGCTGAGTGAGCATAATTTTATGGATGAGAAATTGTGTTCAACCAATTGATGACATTTGACAAAGTAACTCGTATGTTAGATAACAAGGAAGCCAATGAATGTAGCAAATTTTGTTATCCATAATTTGATCTGTGAAATGCCCCACATAAAGGATTACTGCATTAGATAAGCACCTGGGGAGTTGAACGTAACAGGTTAAGTCCACGTGGTCAGATATGGGGCTTTATGTGTGGGCCAGATATATTGTCAGTGCAAAGGGGCTGGGAGCAAGGCCAAGTTTGCATCCAGAGTCAAGGTCTGGAATAGTACAAGGTGTGCAGTCAAAGCTGGGACCAGGGGTGTGTTCAGCACTGGGAACCTAAGCAGGTAAGCAGCTATGATCAGGATAGAATAGGGGGCCAGGTGTAAGGCTGGACTCAGGGACATGAATGAGAGAAGGTATGCAACTGGAGTCAGGGCCAGGAGTAGTACCAGGTGTGCAGTGAGACCCAGGTTGGTCAACATGGGCCAAGTGTTTGATTACAACCTGATTTCCATACATGAATACACTAAGATCATTCATGTGCTGCACGTGTTGATCAGAGCCTGGGCTTTACTGTGGAATGTAATTAGGAATGTAATTTACTCTAACCTTATTCATAGCTGATCCAATTTAAAGCATATATATTGCATTCAAGTGGCAGTTAAAAGACTTGCTACAGTATGCACCATATTGCACAATTTCAAGCTGAAAAATGCAAACGTTCCGTCCTCCCACACCTTCCAAATACCCCCCCCCCCCCCCCCCTCCGGTCGCAACGCTCCCTCGGGCTTAGTCCCTCGCAATTTCTCACTCCCAACTCTCACCCAATGTTGGCAGCCCTGGAGAGAGAGAGAGAGAGAGACAGACAGACACAGAGACAACGACAGAGACAGAGAGACAGACAGACAGACAGACAGACAGACAGACAGACAGACAGACAGACAGACAGACAGACAGACAGACAGACAGTGCAGAGATCCTCCCATTCTGGAACCAAGATGTAAGTAATTTGAAAACAAATGGAGTTAGTTGTCCATCCGGAATGGGCAGCCGTACTGAAGCTGTGCCAAGATTTGAGAATAAGGCTGACATTGCAAATATATGGGTCCAGCCTCCCTTATTTCCCTTTGGCTACGGATCTTTCACTCAGATTTAGAAGGTGTGTTTTGATAAGAAAATGTATAATTACACTAAAGTGCCTGTCCCACTTTCACGACCTAATTCACGACCTTTTTTACTCGTGGACATTTTTCATCATGATAGACAAAACGCCCCGACCTACTTGATGCCACGAGTACCTATGAGCATCGCCGCCTCCTACCTCATGACGACCAATGCTGCGAGTATGAGTCAAGGGCAAACTCGGCAGAGGTAGTGAATTAGGTCGTGAAAGTGGGTCACGCCCTTAACTTTTTTCTTTGTTCTTTGAGTGGAGCCCAAGAAGCACTGAACAACATGTGTGCTCTTTGTAATCTCGCCACTCTCGTCTCCCTATCCCAGGGCACTTAAGGAAGTGGATCTAGAAATTGTGGATGCATTGGTGATAATTTTCCAATGTTCTATAGACTCAGGATCAGTTCCTGTGCATTGGATGGTCGCTAATGTTATTCCACTCTTTAAGAAAGGCGGGAGAGAGAAAACAGAGAATTATAGGCCAGTTAGCCTGCTGGGGAAGATGCTGGAGTCAATTATAAAAGATGAAATAGCCGCATATTTGGATAGCAGCAACAGGATCGGTCCGAGTCAGCATGGATTTACGAAGGGGAAATCATGCTTAACTAATATTTTGGAATTTTTTGAAGATGTAACTAGGAAAATGGACAAGGGAGAGCCAGTGGATGTAGTGTACCTGGACTTTCAGAAATCATTTGATAATGTCCCACAAAGGAGAATAGTGGGCAAAATTAGGGCACGTGGTATTGGGGGTGGAGTGCTGACATGGATTGAAATTGGTTGGCAGACAGGAAACAGAGAGTGGGGATTAACGGGTCCCTTTCAGAATGGCAGGCAGTGACTAGTGGGGTACCGCAAGGCTCAGTGCTGGGACTGCAGCTATTTACAATATACATTAATGATTTGGATGAAGGGATTCAAAGTAACATTAGCAAATTTGCAGATGACACAAAGCTGGGTGGCAGTGTAAACTGTGAGGAGGATGCTGTGAGAGTGAAGGGTGACTTGGACAGGTTGGGGGAGTGGGCAGATGCATGGCAGATGAAGTTTAATGCGGATAAATGTGTGGTTATCTACTTTGGTAGCAAAAACAGGAAGGCAGATTACTATCTAAATGGTGTCGTTGGGAAAAGGGGAAGTACAGCAGGATCTGGGGGTCCTTGTTCATCAGTCGATGAAAGTAAGCATGCAGGTACAACAGGCAGTGAAGAAAGCGAATGGCATGGTAGCCTTTATAACAAGAGTCATCGAGTATAGGAGCAAAGAGGTCCTTCTGCAGTTGTACAGAGCCCTAGTGAGACCACACCTGGAGTATTGTGTGCAGTTTTGGTCCCCTAATTTGAGGAAGGACATTCTTGCTATTGTGGGAGTGCAGCTTAGGTTTACAAGGTTAATTCCCAGGATGGCAGGACTGTCATATGCTGAAGAATGGAGCAGCTGGGCTTGTATACTCTGGAGTTTAGAAGGATGAAAGGGTATCTCATTGAAACATATAAGATTGTTAAGGGTTTGGTCACGCTGGAGGCAGGAAACATGTTCCCGATGTCGGGGGAGTCCAGAACCAGGGGCCGCAGTTAATGAATAAGTAGGTATGTTGCAAAACCTACCTTCAGCGGCGCTGCAGATCTGTCGCTGCCCGTGTGCGCGATTTTGGCGCCTTTGAGAGTGGGGCGGGTTTAAAACGCGATTTTCTCTAGGGTATTCAAATCGAGGTTGTTCAGCCTGCCTAGTTGCTGATGGAAACTCGCTGCAACATTAGTTCGCTGCAGTTATTTTTAAACTAAATTGGTTTATTTAATTGTTATAGTAAGTTAAAAATCATCCTCTAAACCCGCGACCATCGCCAACGGGACGGATCTCATGTAGGGGACATCGGAAGGTAGGCTGTTTATTTTTACATTAAAAAGCGCTTCTTAAGATCCCTTTATAAAAAAAATTATGTTGCGAGTAGTTAATTTGGGGGCCCATTAAATCCTGCAGTATTTTTCTGGGCATATGGGGTACAAATTCACCGCAATGGGAACGTTCCAAACCAGCGCGTTCCACAGGATCCCACTCGAAAGCTGATTTAAATGGCCATTAATTTACAGCAATTGAACACTAAATCCCTTCCATTTGGCCTATAAATTAATGAAAATTAGATTTAAAAATCATGTTTTATTGTGAATTCTTGTGTGAATGTTATTTGGACACTTAGGCTATTTAAAAATGTTAATCTTTTCTTAAGAAATGGATAGATCTTTAGATCTAGTAATTGAAGTTTGGAATTAACTACAATTGGGTAAATAACTAATTATATGCTTTAATTTCAGGTCATCCAAGTAAAATTGTTTAATATTTGTTTCAGAATGCTTCAATCTATAATAACTGAAAATGTCTTTCAGTTCTCTTAATTTTTAATAAAGTTATGGCTATTTCACTGTCCTTGATCACAGCTTTTGTGTTAAGCCAATGGAAAATCAATAGGGAACAAGATGCTAATTTCCGAGTATGAAAATGGCCACACCTTTTTTAATACTGAAGATATGAAAGTGAATTAGGTGTCAAATTAAACTTATTTTTGTGCTTTATCTGATGGGATAAATTGCAGACTTGATTTTTTAAATCTCAAAATTTTGCAACATTGGGGTAAGCCATTGAGAACAGAGATGAGGAAACACAGAGAGCTGTGAGTCTGAGGAATCCTCTGCCTCAGAGGGTGGTGGTGGCAGGTTCTCTGGATGCTTTCAAGAGAGAGCGAGATAGGGCTCTTAAAAATAGCTGAGTCAGGGGATATGGGGAGAAGGCAGGAACGGGGTACTGATTGTGGATGATCAGCCATGACCACATTGAATGGCGGTGCTGGCTCGAAGGGCCAAATGGCCTACTCCTGCACCTATTGTTATTGTCTTGCACGATTTGAATAAAAAGATTGATTTTGGTTTTACCTTTAACAATTTGATGTTGTCTTTCTTTAGGAATCTAGACACATGGGGCTCCTCCTCCACCCCCACCCCCCCCCGACATTACTCCTCCATACCCCCCGCATACCACCCCCCCCCCGACATTACTCCCCCCCCGACATTACCACCCCCCGACATTACTCCTCCCCCCCCGACATTACTCCCCCCCCCGACATACTCCCCCCCCCCCCTTACTCCCCCCCCCCGACTACTCCACCCCCGACATTACTCCCCCCCCCCCGCTACCCCTCCTATTGACTCCATCGTCATCCGCTCTTAGACATCTGTTCCGCCGCCCCCTGGAGGACCGGCCCGAGCCGAGCGCGCACCCGGAATGACGTCACGGACGCGCTGCCTTCCACAAGACAAAGATCAAAGGTTATAGAGGAGCTCGAGTATCTTTGCCACAAGCGACCTGATCCCTAAAGATTCTTGCTTATCCCGTCCTACAGGGTCCACACAGGCCGGGCCGGGGGTCCCAGCCCCTACAGGGCCCATACAGGCCGGGTGTCCCAGCCCCTACAGGGCCCACACAGGCCGGGCCGGGGGTCCCAGCCCCTACAGGGCCCACACAGGCCGGGCCGGGGGTCCCACCCCAACAGGGTCCACACAGGCCGGGCCGGGGGTCCCAGCCCCTACAGGGCCCACACAGGCCGGGCCGGGGGTCCCAGCCCCTACAGGGCCCACACAGGCCGGGTGTCCCAGCCCCTACAGGGCCCACACAGGCCGGGCCGAGGGTCCCACCCCAACAGGGTCCACACAGGCCGGGCCGGGGGTCCCAGCCTCTACAGGGCCCACACAGGTCGGGCCGGGGGTCCCAGCCCCTACAGGGCCCACACAGGCCGGGCCGAGGGTCCCACCCCAACAGGGCAGAAACTGGCAAAAGTTAGTAGGCACCTGTCGAGTAAATCACACATTCTCACAGATCTGGTTCAACTGTGTTTATTGAGTAACACATGAAAGAATGAGAATTGCGAGGGAGCGTAGCGATGGGGGGGGGAGGCTGTGGGATGGGGGGGGGGGAGGCTGTGGGATGGGGGGGTGTCCCCCCCTCCTCCCACGGTAGGGAGCTTTTGCATTTTTCAGCTTGAAATTGTGCAATCTGGTGCATACTGTAGCGAGTCTTTTAACTTACACTTGAATGCAACATTTATGCTTTAAATTGATTTAGGTATGAATAAGGTTAGGCTAAATTTCATTCCTAATTACATTCCACAAAATAGGCCAGGCACAGATCAACAGGTGCAGCACAATAATGACTATATTCATGTATGGAAATCAGATTATATTAATGCTGTCTTGCATATATATAGAGAAAAACACAGAGAAACAAAGCAAAAGTTAGACTTCCATCACTGTTCTGCACAAATAAATCAATCAACCTTGTTCAAGAAGGAACTGCAGATGCTGGAGAATTGAAGGTGGATAAAATTGCTGGAGAAACTCAGCGGGTGCGGCAGCATCTATGGCAACATTTCTGGCTGAAATAGGCAACGTTTAGGGCCGAAACCCTTCTTCAGACCGTTTCAACCTTACCCTTTGAATATAGAAACAAGACAAAAATAATGCCACATATTCAATCATATACGGTTCAATGAAATTAAGATATATATGTAAAAATACATATGGAAACAGGCCCTTCCGCCCACCAAGTCCACACCGACCAGCAATCTATCATACCAATTCCATCCATCACGCCAGGGACAATTTACAGAAGCCAATACATACATTACATAGAAACATAGAAAATAGGTGCAGGAGTAGGCCATTCGGCCCTTCGAGCCTGCACCGCCATTCAATATGATCATGGCTGATCATCCAACTCAGTATCCTGTACCTGCCTTCTCTCCATACCCCCTGATCACTTTAGCCACAAGGGCCACATCCAACTCCCTCTTAAATATAGCCAATGAACTGGCCTCCACTACCTTCTGTGGCAGAGAATTCCACAGATTCACCACTCTCTGTGTAAATTTTTTTTTTCTCATCTCGGTCCAAAAAGACTTCTCCCTTATCCTTAAACTGACCCCTTGTTCTGGACTTCCCCAACATCGGGAATAATCTTCCTCATCTAGCCTGTCCAACCCCTTAAGAATTTTGTAAGTTTCTATAAGATCCCCCCTCAATCTTCTAAATTCTAGTGAGTACAAGCCAAGTCTATCCAGTCTTTCTTCATATGAAAGTACTGCCATCCCAGGAATCAGTCTTGTGAACCTTCTCTGTACTCCCTCTATGGCAAGAATGTCTTTCCTCAGATTAGGAGACCAAAACTGTATGCAATACTCCAGGTGTGGTCTCACCAAGACCCTGTACAACTGCAGTAGAACCTCCCTGCTCTTATACTCAAATCCTTTTGCTATGAATGCTAACATACCATTCGCTTTCTTCACTGCCTGCTGCACCTGCACACCTGAATTTATTATGGGGAACAAGGAAATGGCAGATGAGTTGAACAGGTATTTTGGATCCATCTTCACAAAGGAGGACACAAACAATCTTCCTGATATAGTAGTGGCCAGAGGATCTGGGGTGACAGAGGAACTGAAGGAAATCCACATTAGGCAGGAAATAGTGTTGGATAGACTGATGGAACTGAAGGCTGATAAACCCCCAGGGCCTGATGGTCTGTATCCCAGGGTACTTAAGGAAGTGGCTCTAGAAATCGTGGTGCATTGGTGATAATTTTCCAATGTTCTATAGACTCAGGATCAGTTCCTGTGGATTGGAGGGTAGCTAATGTTATCCCACGTTTTAAGAAAGGCGGGAGAGAGAAACGGGGAATTATAGACCAGTTAGCCTGACATCGGTGGTGGGGAAGGTGCTGGAGTCAATTATAAAAGATGAAATAGCCACACATTTGGATAGCAGTAACAGGATCGGTCCGAGTCAGCATGGATTTACGAAGGGGAAATCATGCTTGACTAATCTCCTGGGATTTTTTGAGGATGTAACTCAGAAAATGGACAAACTAGAGCCAGTGGATGTATTGTGCCTGGACTTTCAGAGAGCATTTGATAAGGTCCCACGTAGGAGATTAGTGGGTAAAATTAGGGTACATAGTATTGGGGGTGGAGTGCTGACATGGATAGAAAATTGGTTGGCAGCCAGGAAACAGAGAGTGGGGATTAACGGGTCCCTTTCAGAATGGCAGGCAGTGACTAGTGGGGTACCGCAAGGCTCGGTGCTGGGACCGCATCTATTTACAATATACATCAATGATTTGGATGAAGGGATTCAAAGTAACATTAGCAAATTTGCAGATGACACAAAGCTGGGTGGCAGTGTAAACTGTGAGGAGGATGCTATGAGAATGCAGGGTAACTTGGACAGGTTGGGGGAGTGGGCAGATGCATGGCAGATGAAGTTTAATGCAGATAAATGTGAGGTTATCCACTTTGGTAGCAAAAACAGGAAGGCAGATTACTATCTAAATGGTGTCAAGTTGGGAAAAGGGGAAGTACAATGGGATCTGGGGGTCCTTGTACATCAGTCTATGAAAGTACGAAAGCGAATGGCATGTTGGCCTTTATAACAAGAGGAATCGAATATAGGAGCAGAGGTCCTTCTCAGTATCAGTATCAGTATTCCTTTAATGTCATTTCCCTGAGTACTCGCATACACAGAGGAAACGAAAAAACGTTGCTCAATCGGTTTCCATTCAGTGTATAAATAAAAATAAAAAGGATAATGCATAGAAAGTAGGACTAAAATTAACAATATAATAAAAACAGACAGTCCGATCGACAGCGGCTTTACTGCAGAGGGTCTGGATGTGTTGGTGAGCGATATTTTGGGAGGGGACAAAGTCCGTTAATCAGTCTTATTGCCCGTGGGAAGAAGCTGAGGAGCATCCTCAGTTGCAGTTGTAACTGCCCCACATCGGCCGTTAGTTAAATTCTAAACCTCACGATTTTTGGTTCCTACCTGTAATAATAGCGTTCCTAAGGGGGGAACTAATTGCCGACTTAGTTTCCGGGGGGCACGGTTGTTGGCGCACCTGGCAGGGCAGCAAAGAAAAAGGAAGCAACACAAAGGGGATACACCACAAAAATAAGTTAAATGTTAAATAAGCAAGATCATAAAGAAAGACAGAAGCCACGACTAAGTAGAAACCAATAAATACCTCTTAAGTAGTAAGCAGTGGATGAGGTATGTTGTTTATTAGCTTGGTTAGTGTGGTGTTGTGTTGCTGTATGGACGTACATGCATGTATTTTGTAAACTGCATTTTTATTTTTTGTTTGTTTCCTCGTTTTTGGCTCAGTTCTCACGGGTTGGTTGGAGCCGAAAATAAACCCCGTATTTAACCACGACCTCGGGCCTCGTGTACTGCTTGGGAGCTACAGTGAGAACTCGACTGCTCTGCATGAGTAGCCGAGGAGGACGTCATCAGACGGCAGCAGCCGAGAAGAGACGAACCATATCCATGCTGCGTGTGTATCTTCTACCACCACCTACGCCGAAACACAAGAAGAGCAAGCCCACAGGAAGGCCCAGGTGCCCCTAGTGTGAATATTGCTGCTAAGAAAAAAGTCGTGTTTTGCACAAAAGACTGATTTATTATCTACATTTTCATTTAATAAGTTGATGTTGTTATTTTCTACAACTAAAGGACTTTAAGTGTTTTGCTCAAGAGACTGAGATATAATGTGCATTTCATTTATGTTGTTTACTTTTCCTTATTGAAGACCATTGATACTCACACTGTGTTGATATTGAGAATTTGTTTATTGATGGTTACACTGTAAAAATCCTGTTAAAACAAGCAGTACTCATAGTAATTTAAAGGTGCATTTCTGTTACTTAACAAGTGTTTAATGCATATGTAACTTACCTGTGGAAGAGCTGATACCTTTATTTGTCTAATTATCACTCATAGTGATTTAAGTTGATAACACTATAAAAATTATTTATTAATTAGGTACTTACTCAACATAAGAAAATATTAGATTTAAACCAAACTAAAGTAAACTAAGTAAAATGTCAGAGTTTGAGCTATCCCCTGAAAGTGACAGAGAAGATGATGAAGGTGATGACACAAAACAGCACTGCCCAGACGCACGACCACAAACGACCAAAGGCACTGGAGATGATATCCACACTTCCTCACAAGAGCCACAAAGAGGCCAAAGAGTCCGCAAGCTAACGGAAAAGGGCCAAGAACTGCACGATGAGCAAGTAAGAAAGGTTGCACACCGTTTCAGTGTGAGCTACGAGAAGTGGAAGGCTGTCATTAAGGACGCCAAAGGGGCTCTGAGTGGTCAATGCTCAAACAACCTGCTGAATGAACACATCACCAAGGTAAGCAATGCTTCAAAGAATCTGAACGCTGTTTATGAAGAGCTGAGACACATCGACATTCTAGATCATGACACACGTCGCAGAGTAGACACCTGTGAAGCAGTAACAAAGAAGATAATCAAAACTGCAAGAGGTTATCTAAACACGGGAAAGAGTGAATGTCAAGTGGATGAAGAACAAGGTGTTAAAGATACAGAATCTGTGTTCAAGTCTGCAGCCTCAGATAAGACTAGCATCAAATCTCACCGCACCAAATCCTCCCAGTCCTCTGCTCGTTCTCAAGGCAACTCAAAAATCACATCCAGATGTTCAAGCCAGTCTTCTGCACACAGACTAGAAGCCGCTGCTGAAGTCGCAGCCAATGAAGCCACATTACAAGTGCTGCTGGAGCAACAACAGCATATTATAGAACTTGAAAGACTTGAAGCGGAAGATGCAGAGAGAAAAAGGGTACTAGAGGCCAAACGCAGACAAATAGAGCGATTGAAGACAATAGGGAAGCTAAAGGCTGCCAAGGCTCGACAGCAAGTATATAAGCAGAGTGAATGCTCAGACGATTAAATAGACGAGCTGCTCTATCAACACGTCTCTCTGAAGGAGAAGAAGGAAGTCAACCAGGAAAGTAACCTGTCGAAGCATCACCCTCCACCACAAGCTATGACACTTCCAAAACAAGAAGATAGCACAGCAGCTCTTGTGAGAGTGTTCGCAGAGTCCATCAGTGCAAGTCGTCTTCCTATACCGGAACCGTCAACGGGAATAATGGGTTTGGTTTCTTGGGCCACTGGCACCAGTACTGGGACAGGGGGGATCTGTTCTGTAAGGACGGACTTCACCTGAACGGTGCTGGGACTGGGGTCCTGGCAAATCATATAACTAGGGCAGTAGAGAGGTCTTTAAACTAAGTAGCGGGGGGGAGGTATCAAGGGGGGTAATAATGGCAGGGGTAGAGGAAATAGAGCAGGGTATCAGTGGGGAAGCGGAAAGTCAAAATGTGACAGGAGACAGAATGTGTGAAGATAAAGCTCTAGATGTAAAAGGGGCAAAAACGGAAAGGAAGGGTAGTAAAAATCATCCGAAAGTGCTTTATCTAAATGCACGGAGTATTCGTAATAAGATAAATGAATTAACGGTGCAATTAAGTATATATAGTTATGATATCGTGGCCATTACGGAGACATGGCTGCAAGGGGATCAGGACTGGGAGTTAAATATAGAGGGGTACTCGACAATTAGGAAAGATAGACAGGAAAGAAAGGGAGGAGGGGTGGCCCTTTTAATAAGGGAGGGAATAACGGCAATAGAGAGGAAGGATATTGCGTTGAAGGATCAGGATAGTGAAACAGCTTGGGTACAGATAGAGAATAACAAGGGGAAAAAAACACTAGTGGGTGTAATTTATAGACCTCCAAACAGCTGTGACGCTGTTAGTCAGAACATAAATCTGCAAATAGTTGACGCATGTAAAAAGGGAACTGCTGTAATCATGGGGGACTTCAATTTTCATATTAATTGGGCAAACCAAACTGGGCAGGGTAGACTAGAGGAAGAGTTTATAGAATGTATTAGAGACGGGTTCCTAGAACAGTATGTCACAGAACCAACAAGGGGGGAGGCAATCTTGGATCTGGTCCTGTGTAATGAAGCAGGATTAATTAAAAATGTCATAGTTAGGGACTCGTTGGGAACAAGTGACCACAATATGGTCGAATTCCATATTCAAATAGAAGGGGAGCAGGTTGAAACTCAGGCTAGGGTGCTTAGTCTAAATAAGGGGGATTATGAAGGTATGAGGACTGAGCTGATCAAAGTTGACTGGGATAGCAGACTCAAGAATAAGACGGTACATGAGCAGTGGTGTACGTTTAAGGGTCTACTGTATAACCTTCAAGAAAAATTTATTCCTATGAAGAAAAAAAGGGGTAAGGGTAAGAACAGTCAGCCATGGCTCAGTAAAACTATAAAGGATAGTATTCGGCTGAAGGCAAGGGCATATAAGGTAGCCAGAGATAGTGGGAGGGTAGAGGATTGGGAAGCATTTAAAGGTCAGCAAAAAATAACTAAGAGATTAATTAAGACGGGGAAAATAGACTATGAAAGGAATTTAGCGAACAACATAAAAACTAATAGTAAGAGTTTTTATAGCTATATAAAAAGAAAAAGGGTGGCTAAGGTGAACGTTGGTCCATTGGAGGGTGAAACTGGAGAGTTGTTGGTGGGGAACATGGAAATGGCAAAGGCATTAAACGAGTATTTTGTATCAGTCTTCACCATAGAAGACACAAAAAATATTCCAACGCTGGATAAACAGGGGGCGGTAGGAATGGAGGAGCTAAATACTATTAAGATCACCAAGGAGGTGGTATTAGGGAAATTAATGAGACTGAAGGAGGATAAATCCCCTGGGCCTGATGGATTACATCCAAGGGTCTTGAGGGAGATAGCGGTGGGGATTGTGGATGCATTGGTGATAATTTTCCAAAACTCCCTGGAGGCAGGAACGGTCCCAGTGGATTGGAAAATGGCCAATGTAACACCTATATTTAAAAAAGGAAGTAAACAGAAGGCGGGTAACTATAGACCGGTTAGTCTAACATCGGTGGTGGGTAAAATGTTAGAGACAATTATTAAAGAAACACTAACGGGGCACTTGGATAAACATGACTTCATCGGACAGATCCAGCATGGTTTTGTGAAGGGGAAGTCCTGTTTAACGAATCTGCTCGAATTCTTTGAGGAAGTAACAACCCGGGTGGATAAAGGGGAACCGGTGGATGTGGTATACTTGGACTTCCAAAAGGCTTTTGACAAGGTGCCACATAAGAGACTATTGCTAAAAATAAAAAATTATGGGATTGGGGGTAATATATTAGCATGGGTAGAGGATTGGCTAACAAATAGGAAGCAGAGAGTGGGGATAAATGGTTCATACTCGGGATGGCAACCGGTAACTAGCGGGGTTCCACAAGGGTCGGTGCTGGGACCTCAGTTGTTCACAATTTATATAAATGATTTGGAGGAGGGAACCAAGTGTAATATATCAAAATTTACGGACGATACAAAAATGGGAGGAAAAGTAGGGGATGAGGAGGATAGGAAGAGTCTGCAAAAGGATATAGATAAGCTAGGTGAGTGGGCAACAACTTGGCAGATGAAATTTAATACTAATAAATGTGAAGTCATTCACTTTGGGAAAAAAAAATGATAGGGCAAGTTATTTTCTAAATGAGGAGGAGCTGCGTTGTAATGCAACGCAAAGGGATCTAGGGGTATTAGTACATGAATCACTAAAAGTTAGTATGCAGGTGCAGCAAGCAATCAGGAAGGCCAATGGAGTTTTGGCCTTTATTGCTAGGGGGATTGAGTATAAAAACACGGAGGTCTTGCTGCAGCTGTACACAGTATTAGTGAGACCACATTTGGAATACTGTGTACAGTTCTGGGGTCCATACTTAAGAAAGGATGTACTAGCCCTGGAGGCAGTGCAGCGAAGGTTTACAAGATTAATTCCTGCAATGAGGGGATTGACATATGAGGAAAGGTTAAGTAGGCTGGAACTCTACTCTTTGGAGTTTAGAAGAATGAGAGGCGATCTCATTGAAACATATAAGATCGTGAGGGGCCTTGATCGGGTGGATGCACCGAGGATGTTCCCAATGATCGGGGAAACTAGAACTAGGGGACATAGTTGCAGAATAAGGGGGGGCTCTTTTAAAACTGAGATGAGGAAGAACTTCTTCACCCAGAGGGTGGTTAATTTATGGAATTCACTGCCCCAGGGAGCAGTGGAAGCAGAAACTTTAAATATATTTAAGACTAAAATAGATGGTTTTTTAGCTGGCAAGGGGATAAGGGGCTACGGGGAGAGGTCAGGGATATGGACCTAGGTATGGTTAGTATAGTAAGACCTGAGTGATCTCCTGGACAAGTGTCGATCGCCTGGATTGGGGTCGGAGAGGAATTTCCCGGATTTTTTTCCCGAATTGGACCTGGGTTTTTATCCGTTTTTTTGCCTCCCCCAGGAGATCACGAGGTTCTTGGGGTGGAGAGGGTTGATAGCGGTATAAAGGGGAGGGTAGTGTCTTGTGTTCTGTGTCTTGTGTCTACTGTTTGTGGGTAAGTGTGTCTGTTTAGTGTTCAGCCATGAGCGAATGGCGGTGCGGGCTCGACGGACCAGGTGGTCTACTCTCGCACCTACTTTCTATGTTTCTATGTTTCTATGTTCAACGGCGACCCACTCAGATTCAATGACTGGAAAGTTTCCTTTCAGACATTAATTGACAAGAAAAACCTACCAGGTGAAGAAAGGATATATTATCTGCGAAGGTATGTGGGTGGAGCTGCCAAGAAGGCCATAGAGAATTACTTTCTGCTAGGCACAGAATCAGCCTATCATGCAGCGTGGACCATCCTAGAAGAGAGATATGGCAATCTATTCCTCATCGCCAAAGCCTTCAGAGACAAGCTTGATTCATGGCCCAAGATAAGCTCCAAAGGCAGTTTAGAACTTCAAGAACTCACTGACTTCCTTCGCAGCTGTGAGGCCGCCATGTCTCAGATTAGAGGTCTTGAGGTACTCAATGACTGCAACGAGAATCAGAAAATGTGTGCTAAACTTCCAGACTGGCTGACCTCAAGATGGAACAGGAAAGTCATAGAAGTGGAAGAACAAAGTCACAAGTTCCCAAGCTTCAGCCAATTCGTCAAGTTCCTCACACGTGAAGCAAAAATTGCTTGCAACCCGATAACGTCCCTCTACGCTCTAAAATCAAGTGAAGTTGAGAAGAGCAAGGCTTCAATGAACAGAGGTCCTGTAGCAAAGGTATTGGTAACAAACTCTGATGAGAAGGCTGTCGCCACAAGCTGTGTGTTCTGTGAGAGGGAAGGTCACAGTCTACACAAGTGTTATAAATTCATGGATGAGACGGTCTCTGAGCGAGTCAAGTTTGTTCAAGAAAGGAAGTTGTGCTTTGGCTGTCTGAAGTCTGGCCATCGTTCAAAGGAATGTGAAAACAGAATGATCTGCAATACATGTGAAAGGAGACATCCAACTTGCCTCCACGACAATCGCACCAAGGAAGGAAGGATGTTAACAAGGCCTGATGAAGCAAGAGACCGTGAGCGGTCAACGGAAGGCAAGATGAACCGATCACAAAATAAAACAACAAGAACCTCACCTGAACCTCACCATCCTGGGCCTCATCAAGGGGGGGGACGAGTCGGGCTACAGGAGTCTGGTGAACGACATTCTTGCCTATGGTGAGGTGAACCACCTAAGCCTCTACACAGACAAGACAAGAGAAATAATAATGGACTTCAGAAAAAATCCACTCCCCCTGCAGCCCCTCATCATCAAGGGGACTGTGGTGGAGAGGGCTGACAGTTACAGATACCTGGGATTACAAGTAACATCAGATCTGAACTGGACTTTGAACACTGCAGCCACAGTGAAAAAAGCCCAGCAGAGACTGTACTTCATCAGGCTGCTCAGAAAAGCTGGTCTGCACTGTCGCCCTCTCACCCAGGTCTACAAAGGACTGATAGAGAGCATCCTCACCACAGGCATCACGGTGTGGTATGGAAACACCACACAGACAGAGAGGAAGGCTCTGCAAAGAGTCATAAAGACTGCAGAGAGGATCATCAGAACTGAACTCCCCTCCATGGACACAATCTACACACAGCGCTGTCAAAAAAGAGCAGAGAGAATTATCAGAGACACACTACATCCAGCTCACTCCCTGCTCAAACACAAAAACTGCACATACAACCTCAGGCACAGACGAGCGGACAGTATCGCCACAAATAGAACACACTTTTTTAAGAGCTTCTTCCCTGCAACAGTGAGACTCTTGGCCAAAACAAAACAAAATGAACTGATGTCCTGATATAGGGTTTGTGCAAGTTACAATGCTCTCACTTTCCCCTTTTTATAGGGTTTTAGGCATTTTCTTTTTTTATTTCTGGAGTGGTATGTGTTTTTTATGGATTATGTGTCTTCTGTGTGTCTTTTTAATTTTTTTTTATTTTTAATTTTAATTTTTAACTTGACTTGACTCTCTGAATAGCCGCACAAGAGTTCCTATGTGTGTAAGCACAAATGGCAAATAAAGTTTGTTTTTTTTTTGACCTTGACCTGAGGCAACATCCAATAGATTCATCCAGCATGTCAAAGACACCCATATGTCCACCATCATCCCAGTGTGGGTGTCAGCCACAAGGGAGCCTAATCGTGAAGTTCTTGTGTATGCACTTCTGGATACACAGAGTGACACAACCTTTCTCCTAGAAGACACTGCAAAAGCTCTACACGTGAAGAACGAACCAGTTCAGCTAAAGCTCTCCACAATGGCTTCAAGAAACACAGTTGTGTCCTGTAGGAAACTGACTGGTCTACAAGTAAGAGGATTTTACTCAGACAAGATAATCCAGCTGCCAGTGACCTACACAAGAAAATTCATACCTGCAAACAGAGATCATATTCCCTCACCAGAGACTGCAAAGACATGGCCTCATCTCGAACACATCGCAGATGACATAGCTCCACATCAAAGCAGCGACGTCGGCTTACTAATTGGCTACAACTGTCCTCAAGCTCTCGTCCCAAGACAAGTGCTACCTGGTGAAGAAAATCAGCCCTTTGCACTGAGAACCGACTTGGGCTGGAGTGTAGTTGGCTATGGCAACCTATGTCTCAATTATGGAGATGCTATTGGAGTGAGTCACCAAGTTATCATGAAGCAAGTGATATCAGGTATTCAGTCCTCTTCAAACCTCACAAGCGAAGTGCATTATGTCTGTAAAACACAGATCAAGGAAGTAGTCTCACCTGCAGCTGTCATCAAGGTGCTGGAAGCTGACTTTGTGGAAAGAATTTCAGAGGAAGGCAACATCTCTCAAGAAGACCTCCGATTCCTGTCAAGGATGGAAAAAGGCATCAGGCTCAAGGAAGATGGTCACAATAATAATAATAATAATAATAATAATAATAATAATAATGATGGATGGGATTTATATAGAGCCTTTCTAATACTCAAGGCGCTTTACATCGCATTATTCATTCACTCCTCAGTCACACTCGGTGGTGGTAAGCTACTTCTGTAGCCACAGCTGCCCTGGGGCAGACTGACGGAAGCGTGGCTGCCAATCTGCGCCTACGGCCCCTCCGACCACCACCAATCACTCACACACATTCACACACATTCACACACAGGCAAAGGCGGGTGAAGTGTCTTGCCCAAGGACACAACGACAGTATGCACTCCAAGCGGGATTATGATGAACTATGCCACTGCCGTTTAAGAAAGAAAGACCCAACTTACCAGACAACAAGATATGTGCCATCCGTCGTCTCAGGTGCCTAGAAAGGAAGCTGAAAAGAAATGAACAGTATTACAAAGACTACAAGACCTTCATGGACGAGACCATAACCCGTGGAGATGCAGAAAAGGTGTCACAAGAAGACGTCAGTAAAGCTCCAGCATGGTACATTCCCCACCATGGGGTGTATCATCCGCAAAAGCCGGGGAAAATTAGTGTCGTTTTTTACTGTTCCGCGAGGTATCAAGAGACAGCCTTGAATGATCATCTCCTGACAGGTCCAGAGTTGACGAACACCTTGTTGGGAGTCCTTTGTCGTTTTCGTAGAGGTCCAGTGGCGATCATGTGTGACATAGAACGCATGTTTCATCAGTTCCATGTAAAGGCAGAAGATCAGGATTACCTACGTTTCCTTTGGTGGGAGAATGGAAATCTTGAAGCACAACCCTCCATCTATCGGATGAAAGTCCACTTGTTTGGTGCAGTTTCCTCTCCTGGCTGTGCCAACTTTGGACTCAAACACCTGGCTGCTGAAGGACGAGGACGCTTCAGTGAAGACACCATCCAATTCATCCAGAAGAATTTCTATGTGGATGATGGCTTGGCAAGTGTAGCATCTGAAATGCAAGCAATCAAACTAGTGAAAGAAGCGAGAGAGCTATGTAGCACAGGCAAACTTCGGCTACATAAGTTCATCTCTAACAGCAAGGAAGTCCTAGCCACAATCCCTAAAGAGGAATGTGCTGAAGCTGCCAAGGACCTGGACATGGCACTGGGAGAACAACACATGGATAGAGCACTCGGTGTCCAGTGGTGTGTGGCTTCTGACAAATTCCAGTTCAGGGTAATTGTCAAAGAAAATCCATTCACCCGAAGAGGAGTCTTGTCCACGGTTGCCTCAGTGTATGACCCGCTCGGATTTGTGGCACCCTTCATCTTGGTGGGAAAGCAGATCATGCAGCAGATGTGTCGTGACAAGCTCAGTTGGGATGACACCTTACCAGATGACCTTCTACCCCTGTGGGAATCTTGGCTCCAAGACCTGAAAAACCTGGCTGGTGTGAAGATCCGGAGATGCTACGCTCCACCAAGTTTCAATGTCCAGCACTATGAGCTCCACCATTTCTCCGATGCCAGTGTGAGTGTGGAGTGTGCTCATATCTCAGAGTGGTCAGTACATCAGGTGAAGTCCACTGTACCTTAGTAATGGGAAAGTCAAGAGTCGCCCCTAATAAGGTGACGACCATACCAAGACTAGAGCTGTCAGCAGCAGTGGTAGCTGTCCGCATCAGTGACATGCTCAAGAAAGAGCTCGAAGTAGAATGCCGTCAAGAAATCTTCTGGACTGATTCAAAGGTTGTACTTGGATACATCAGTAATGAAGCCAGAAGATTCCACGTGTTCGTAGCAAACCGAGTGGAACGCATCAAGCGAAGCAAAGAGTCTGCGCAATGGAGGTATGTAACTTCTGAGGAGAACCCAGCAGATCACGCCTCAAGAGGTCTCACAGCAGGACAACTTATAGCCTCTAACTGGTTCACAGGCCCAGACCTTCTTTGGCAGAAAGAGATACCAAGTGGAGATGTCAAGGTGGGAGATGTCTCAAGTAGTGACCCAGAGCTCAAGAAGGCCCAGGTTCATGACACTCAGGCAAAGGAGGTGAGGTCGCTCTTAGATCGCCTACAAAGGTTCTCCGACTGTTCAAGAGTGGTGAAAGCTATTGCCAGACTCAAGCGCCATGCAAGGGAATTCAAGGGCAGCAAGCCAAAGTCCTGTGAAGCCACCAGTTTAGAGGAAAGGAGAGAGGCAGAGGTGACCATAATCAAGATGGTTCAAAATGCAACCCTCTCCCAAGATGTTCATTACCTTCAGCGTCACAAGGAGACGCGACTCAAGTCCAAGTTGCACAAGTTACATCCATTCCTGGATGACCAAGGAATCATCAGGGTGGGAGGCCGCTTAACTCATGCTGCCCTACATCCACATGTGAAGCATCCAGCGGTCGTCCAAGAGACAGTCACGTGTCAACATTACTGGTCAAGCATTATCATGAGAGGGTGCACCATCAAGGCCGAGGGATGACCATAAATGAGCTCCACTCTAACGGTATATGGATTCTTGGATGCAGCAAAGTAGTAGCATCCCATATTTTCAAGTGCATTAAGTGCAGGAAGTTCTGAAGAGGCATGGAACAACAAAGGATGGCAGACCTCCCGGAAGATCGAATGGAAGCAACTTCTCCGTTCACTTACTGCGGGATGGATTGTTTTGGACCATTCCACATCAAAGAAGGAAGGAAAGAGCTAAAGCGTTATGGACTGTTACTTACCTGCATGTGTTCCAGAGCAGTACACATCGAAATGCTCGATAGCTTGACCACAGACGCCTTCATTAACGCCCTGCGTTCATTCATCGCCATTCGTGGAATGGTACGGCAAATAAAATGTGATCAAGGGACGAACTTCGTTGGTGCAAGGCGTGAGTTTGTTGAAGCACTGAGAGAGATGGATCAAGAGGAACTCAAGGAGCTGGGATGTGAGTTCATCATGAACACCCCAGCTTCAAGTCACATGGGTGGCGTTTGGGAAAGACAAATCCGCACCATCAGAAGTGTCTTGATGGCTATTCTAGACCAGTCAGCCCAACAACTTGACTGTTCCTCTCTACGAACGTTCCTATACGAAGTCATGGCGGTCGTGAATAGCAGACCTCTAACTACTGATAACCTAAATGATACATCCAGTCCAGAGCCCTTGACACCAAACCACATCCTGACCATGAAGTCTACGATCATATCCCCTCCTCCTGGGAAATTTGTCAAGGAAGATCTTCACCTCCGCAAGAGATGGCGTCGAGTTCAACTCCTAGCCAACAACTTCTGGTCACGATGGAAAGAAGAGTATCTCTTAAATCTTAAGCACAGACAGAAGTGGACCAAAGACCGCAGAAATGCAAAGGTCAATGACATTGTTCTGCTAAAGGATGATGCGACACCACGGAATCAGTGGAAGTTGGCAAGGATCAGTGAAGTTCATCCCGGGAAGGACGGAAGAGTGAGAAGACTCCAGTTGCTGATAGGTGACTCAACTCTCGATGAAAATGGAAAGCGTACCTCCAAACCGGTTCACCTGGAGAGACCCATTCAGAAGATAGTAACACTGGTGGAAGCAGACTGAAGACTCCAGTATCTTACGCTCACCTTAAGTCTATTAGTGGCCCATAGTTAGATAGTATTTTGAAATAATGTTTTATATGCAGTATGTATGTCTCTTTAAGTTGTTCTAAGAAATCACATGTGATTTGGTGGGAGTGTAACTGCCCCACATCGGCAGTTAGTTAAATTCTAAACCTCACGATTTTTGGTTCCTACCTGTAATAATAGCGTTCCTAAGGGGGGAACTAATTGCCGACTTAGTTTCCGGGGGGCACGGTTGTTGGCGCACCTGGCAGGGCAGCAAAGAAAAAGGAAGCAACACAAAGGGGATACACCACAAAAATAAGTTAAATGTTAAATAAGCAAGATCATAAAGAAAGACAGAAGCCATGACTAAGAAGAAACCAAGAAATACCTCTTAAGTAGTAAGCAGTGGACGAGGTATGTTGTTTATTTGCTTGGTTAGTGTAGTGTTGTGTTGCTGTATGGACGTACATGCATGTATTTTGTAAACTGCATTTTAATTTTTTGTTTGTTTCCTCGTTTTTGGCTCAGTTCTCACGGGTTGGTTGGAGCCGAAAATAAACCTCGTATTTAACCACGACCTCGGGCCTCGTGTACTACTTGGGAGCTACAGCTATAGCTACAATATAATAAAAACAGACAGTCCGATCGACAGCGGCTTTACTGCAGTGGGTCTGGATGTGTTGGTCAGCGATATTTTGGGAGGGGACAAAGTCCGTTAATCAGTCTTATTGCCTGTGGGAAGAAGCTGAGGAGCATCCTCAGTTGCAGTTGTACAGAGCCCTAGTGAGACCCCACCTGGAGGATTGTGTGCAGTTTTGGTCACCTAATTTGTGGAAGGACATTCTTGCTATTGAGGGAGTGCAGCGAAGGTTTACAAGGTTAATTCCCGGGACAGCGGGACTGTCATATGCTGCGAGAATGGGGCAGCTGGGCTTGTACACTCTGGAGTTTAGAAGGATGAGAGGGTTTCTCATTGAAACATATAAGATTGTGAAGGGTTTGGACACGCTAGAGGCAGGAAACATGTTCCCGATGTTGGGGGAGTCCAGAACCAGGGGCCACAGTTTAATTCTCTGCCTCAGAGGGCGGTGGAGGCAGGTTCTCTGGATGCTTTCAAGAGAGAGCTAGATGAGGCTCTTATAAATAGCGTAGTGAGGGGATATTGTGAGAAGGCAGGAACGGGGAACTGATTGTGGATGATCAGCCATGACCACGGTGCTGTATCGAAGGGCCGAATGGCCAACTCCTGCACCTATTGTCTATTGAGGAGTCGACTGTGCCTGAGACAAAGGGGAGCCCCCAGCTCTAAGATCTGAACTATAGTGAAAGTTCGGGCAGACTTTAATACAATTCTCAGTACAAAGAGTCAATATGTTGATATTCTGCATTAAATAACAGAGGGAGAAAGAAATGCTTTTGTTCTATAGATCTGTCATCAACACGCATGCGCCGGATTGTTACCGCCCCCTCTGTGTCTCCGCCTCCACTATTGGCTGAGACCAGTGACGGACACCGCCGGTAGCCAATGGGAACAGAGGGGCGGGCGCAGTGAGCGCTGACGGTTGGAGGGTCAGGTGACGGGTGGCGGCGCGCGCGGCCGTCAAACCGTCTCCGCGCCTGCGTGACGCGCACGCGCAAAGGGCGCGCCTCAGGAGAGCGATGACGAAGCTGCCCGGTGATTGACAGCGCATGGGGGTGGGGCCAAACAGCGCATCACCGCCCAGTGCGGCAGGTTCAATCCCCACCCCCGACCACAGCAACACATCACATCCAATGCATCCCATACATGGATAATATTTAATTAATGGAAACTGACATTCATCACCTGCTCGATGTTGGAAGGTGGCAATAAAAGCTCAGATGGAAGCAAATATTAATGTAATTTGTCATGTAAAGTGAAACAGGAAGCATCTCTGGAGAGAAGGAATGGGTGACCTTCCTGGTCGAGACACATAATCAGTCAGGGTCGGCTGTGGGCCGAGGAGCTTTATTCTGCAGTTTTGTGACCCAAGTCACCAAACTACATGAAATGTTCACATATTGTGTAAATTTTTTAATATAAATCACCCCAGAAACTCGATATGAAGAAGACTTGCACATTTTTATTAAATTAGAGAAAAACCGGAAAATTTTCGGGTAATTTTTAGTCCAATCAAAGCACGTTTAACATTGAGTTGTCTGCCAGTTGTTTCAGGCTAGCACACAACATGGCTAAGGGGGCTTCACAGTTGCCTGTTTTACTGGAGATTCCGATTTGTTGTTCTGTGGAATAAATGTCGTGGAAACTTGCAGCAGGTTAATTGTATTTAGTGGGAAAAGCATTAAAAAGGCTGAAGAAAGTGCAGCTAAGTGGGTTAAAGTGCAAGAAAGCCTTGAAAGCAAAGTCCCTGCTGAGGTCCTGGAACACAAAGATTTAGACAGCCAGGGACCAACTCTAACTAAAAGGTAATATCTAACGTCTGAATTTATGAAAATCTATCTGTATGGAGTTTAATTAATTTAATTGCACCCTTTTATAATGTGAATAAATTCATTCATTCATTCACTTACTTCATCATTCACTTTATTCATTCATGAAATTGAGGGCCTAAACTATATGTATCCAAAACACAGTAAATTAAACATTGTCACTAATGCCAGCTTGTTGTAGAGTAATAAGTCTTTAACAGCTAATCTCGGAGCTGCCTGCGAAAACTTACCGGGAAAAAGTGCTCCGACCGCGGTAAAGTGAAGCCGCGGTCTCAATTAATAAGCGGCCGATTCGCGAACGCTGAGCCGCGGATCATCTCCGCGGGCAGGGGGGGCGGCGGGGGGGGTGAGGCTGTACATAGTGCCGTCTATAGCGGTCATTTTCAGACCCCGACAATGGGGAAAAAATTTTGAGAAACTTTTGAGAACGTTTTGGGGAAATTTTGGAGAGATAGAGGGAGAGATAGAGAGAGAGAGAGGGAAAGAGGGAGAGTGAGAGAGTGAGAGAGCGAGGGAGAGTGTGAGGGAGAGAGGGATGAGGGACGAGGTAGAGAGAAGTATTCACTTCTCCCTCCCTCTCTGGTCGTCACGGTGGCCCAGCGGTAGAGTTGCCGCCTCACGGTGCCAGAGACCCCGGTTCGATCCTGACCACGGGCGCTATCTGTGCGGAGTTTGCACGGTCTCTCCCTGTGACCTGCGTGGGTTTTCCCCGGGCACTGCGTTTTCCTCCCACATTTCAAAGACGTGCGGGTTTGTAGGTTAATTGACGTGTGTGTGTGTGTGTGTGTGTGTGTGTGTTAGTGGTAGTGTCCGTGGATCGTTGGTCGGCAAGGATCCGTTGGGCCAAAGGGCCTGATTTCGTGCTGTCTCTCTAAACTAAACTAGTGTTTGAACGGCCGATTGCTGGCCGGCACAGACTCGGTGGGCCGAAGGGCCTGTTTCTGCGCTGTATCTCCAAACTAAACTAGTGTGTGAACGGGCGATTGCTGGCCGGCACGGACTCAGTGGGCCGAAGGGCCTGTTTCCGCGCTGTATCTCTAGACTAACTGGACTAAACTGATTGAAGAACATAATTCAAACATCAAGTTGTCCACAAAGTGTAAAAGATGTTTTCATTTTATTTGGAAAGGACACTAAAGAAAACAGAGAAAGAGTTGAGTATAGGAGCAAAGAGGTCCTTCTGCAGTTGTACAGGGCCCTGGTGAGACCACACCTGGAGTATTGTGTGCAGTTTGGGCATGTTGGCCTTCATAACAAGAGGAGTTGAGTCTAGGAGCAAACAGGTCCTTCTGTAGTTGTACAGGGCCCTGGTGAGACCACACCTGGAGTATTGTGTGCCCACACATACGAACGCCCTCCACACGCGCACGCAAGAATGCCACCACTCTGAAGTTAACTAACGATTGAATTTAATAGGTGGTAGACACAAATGCTGGAGAAACTCAGCGGGTGAGGCAGCATCTATGGAGCGAAGGAAATAGGCAACGTTTCGGGTCGAGCCCCATCTTCAGATGCTGGGGTCAAACTTGCAAATCTGCTTCGAAAGTGAAAACTGCAATTCCTTTAAAATTCATCGCTCTCTCTCCCCTCTCCTCTCTATCTTTCTCTCTCCTCTTTCTCGAAAATCGAAGGTAGACACAAAATGCTGGAGTAACTCAGCAGGTGAGGCAGTATCTACGGAGCGAAGGAATAGGTGACGATTCGGGTCGAGACCCTTCTTCAGACTCAAGAACCATTTCCTTCGTTCCATAGATGCTGCCTCACACGCTGAGTTTCTCCAGCATTTTTGTCTAACAACAAGTGAAATCACCTTCACTGGATAATAGACAACAGGTGCAGTAGGCCATTCGGCCCTTCTAGTCAGCACCGCCATTCAATGTGATCATGGCTGATCTTCCCCAATCAGTACCCCGTTCCTGCCTTCTCCCCATATCCCCTGACCGCTATCTTTAAGAGCCTTCTTAGAAACATAGAAACATAGAAAATAGGTGCAGGAGTAGGCCATTCGGCCCTTTGAGCCTGCACCGCCATTCAATATGATCATGGCTGATCATCCAACTCAGTATCCTGTACCTGCCTTCTCTCCATACCCCCTGATCCCTTTAGCCACAAGGGCCACATCTAACGCCCTCTTAAATATAGCCAATGAACTGGCCTCAACTACCTTCTGCGGCAGAGAATTCCAGAGATTCACCACTCTCTGTGTGAAAAAAGTTTTCCTCATCTCAGTCCTAAAAGATTTTCCCCTTATCCTTAAACTGTGACCCCTTGTTCTGGACTTCCCCAACATCGGGAACAATCTTCCTGCATCTAACCTGTCCAACCCCTTAAGAATTTTGTAAGTTTCTATAAGATCCCCCCTCAATCTTCTAAATTCTAGCGAGTACAAACCGAGTCTATCCAGTCTTTCTTCATATGAAAGTCCTGACATCCCAGGAATCAGTCTGGTGAACCTTCTCTGTACTCCCTCTATGGCAAGAATGTCTTTCCTCAGTTTAGGAGACCAAAACTGTACGTAATACTCCAGGTGTGGTCTCACCAAGACCCTGTACAACTGCAGTAGAACCTCCCTGCTCCTATACTCAAATCCTTTTGCTATGAATGCTAACATACCATTGACCTTCTTCACTGCCTGCTGCACCTGCATGCCTACTTTTAATGACTGGTGTACCATGACACCCAGGTCTCGTTGCATCTCCCCCTTTCCTAATCGGCCACCATTCAGATAATAGTCTACTTTCCTGTTTTTGCGACCAAAGTGGATAACCTTGGCGGATCTCTTGAAAGCACCCAGAGAACCGGCCTCCACCACCCTCTGAGGCTGAAAATCCCACAGATTCACAACTCTGTGGGTGGAAAAGTTTCTCCTCATCTCAGTCCCAAATGGCCACAAATTCATAACTCTCTGGGTGGAAAAGGTTCTCCTCATATCAGTCCTAAATGGCCGACCACTTATTCTTAAACTGTGCCCCTGGTTCTGGATTCCACCCAACATCGGGAACATGATTCCTGCCTCTAGCATGTCCAAACCCTTAATAATCTTATATGTTTCAATAAGATACCCTCTCATCCTTCTAAATTCCATAGTGCACAAGCCCAGCTGCTCCATTCTCTCAGCATAATGACAGTCCCGCCATCCCGCGAATTAACCTGGTGAACCTACGCTGGGCTCCCTCAATAGCAAGAATGTCCTTCCTCAAATTAGGAGACCAAAACTGCAGACAATACTCCAGGTGTGGTCTCACCAGGGCCCTGTACAACTGCAGAAGGACCTCTTTACTCCTCAACTCCTCTTGTTATGAAGGCCAACAGGCAAAAACTGCACACAATACTCCAAGTGTGATCTCACTAGGGATGGAGGGAGGGAGGGAGAGAGGGAGAGAGGCAGAGAGAGAGAGAGGCAGAGAGAGAGAGAGGCAGAGAGAGAGGGGCAGAGAGAGAGGGGCAGAGAGAGAGAGGCGGAGAGAGAGGGAGAGGGGGGAGAGAGAGGGGGAGAGAGAGGTGTGGGGAGAGAGCTGGGGTGAGAACGGGTAGAGAGATAGAGAGAGTGGCAAAGAGGGAGGGAGAGAGAGAGAGAGGTAGAGAGAGGCAGAGGAGGGGATGGAGAGGCAGAGAGGGGGAGAGGAAGGCAGGGAGAGGTAGAGAGAGGGAGAGAGAGAGAGGCAGAGGGAGGGAGAGAGGGGGGTGAGAGAGGGAGAGAGAGAAGTGGAGGAGAGAGAGAGGGGGTGAGAGGGGCAGAGAGGAGGAGATGGGGAGAGAGGGGGAGAGAGAAGGGGAGAGAGAGGGGGTGAGAGGGGGAGAGAGAAGGGGAGAGAGAGGGGGAGAGAGAGGGGGGGAAATAGGTCAGCCATGGTTGCAAGGCGGAGTGGGATCGGTAAGTTGGCGATATGCAGAGTACTGCCCTGCTGACTACAAATTCAGAAAGGTCCAATTCAGTCAATGCCAAGTGTGGGCTAGCAGGAGTGAAATGGGCCGAAGGGCGTTTCCCGGACACTTTGGGCTCCCCACATCCACGCCGTTGCCCCGCAAGGTCGGCTTGGTGACTTTGGGGGAGTTATTGGGGCAAATGGTTTGGAAATGAGACAGAAACCGGCCTGCAGGGCCACATTAATTGTGAATTCATGGTTAGTTATAAAGTGTGGGGAACCGCCTGCCAGCGCCCACTGCTGCATTCAAGGGAATGCATGCATCACTGGCTGCATTGCTGCCTCCCCCGCTGCATGGCAGCGCTGTCACCCTTACCCAAAGATACTAGAGGAGATCCTCTATATACTTTGCCCGTACCTGCTCGTCACAGCATTCCCGCACCACTTCCGGTTGGCTGGCGAACCGCTTGTCCACAAGGGCGCTTCCGGAGGGAGAGGGAACGCTTTAGGGCGGCGCACCGGCGCTGGCACAGCGGGACGGCGGGTCTCAGGCTTCCGGGTGGAGGGCGAAACGCCGCATGTTGGTTCCGGGTGGGATTTGTGGAGAGAGAGAGAGCGCGCGCTCTGTGTCGTCACAATGGCCCCAGCGGTGGAGTTCCCGCCTCACGGCGCCAGACACCCCGGTTCCATCCTGACCACGGGCGCTGTCTGTGCGGAGTTTGCACGTTATCTCCCCGTCACCTGCCTGAGTTTTCTCCGGGCGCTCCGGTTTCCTCCCACAATTCAAAGACGTGAGGGTTTGTAGGTTAATTGGCTTCTGGCAAAGATTGTAAATTGTCCCCGTGTGGGTGTGTGTGTGTTGGTGTGTGTGGGTGGCTATGTGGGGGTGTGTGTGTGTGGTGGGGTGGGGGTGTGGGGGGGGGGTGTGTGTGTGTGTGTGTGGGTGGGTGTGTGGTGGGGTGGGGGTGGGGGGTGTGTGTGGTGTGTGTGTGTGTGTGTGTGTGTGTGGGTGGGAGGGGGTGTGTGTGGTGGTGGGGGGGGGGGGGGGGGTGGGTGTGTGTGTGTGTGTGGGTGTGTATGTGTGGGTGGGTGTGTGTGGGTGGGTGGGTGCGTGTGGGGGTGCGGGAGTGGGTGGGTGGGGGTGTGGTGGGTGGGTGTGTGTGTGGGTGGCTATGTGGGTGTGTGTGTGTTCGTGGGGGGGGGGGTGGGTGGGTGTGTGTGTGGGTGTGTTCGTGGGTGTGTATGTTCGTGGGTGTGTGGGTGTGTGAGTGGGTGAGTGAGTGTGTGTCTGAGTGTGAATGTTAGTGGTAGGGTGATTTTTGTAAATACACTGTTAAAACATTAGATCTGTTGAACTTGTTAACAGAGTATAGACTTGGTGACCTGTTTCCAAATGTTTGTGTTAGCTTAAGAATACTATTAACAATCCCAGCCACTGTAGCTTCTACAGAGCGGTAATTTAGCAACCTCAAGCTGATTAAGAATTACTTAAGCTCTACAGTGTCTCAGGAATGTCTTGTAGATTTAGCCAGGCTAAGTATTGAATCTATCATTGCCAGAACAATACATTTTTATGCTGTGATTCAAACATTTTTACAAAAAAGGCCAGGAAAGCTCTTTAATTAAAGTAAATAATTATGTCTTTTGATGATCTGATCTGCTTTGAAATACAAAAGGATGGTTTTGTGTGAATTCTTCCTCCTTATCTGTATTGTAGCATTAAAAAAATATGTTCAAAACAAATGTTCTTTCTTCTTTCTGATCATTTTATTTTAGTTGTATTTATCATGGAGGGAGTATAGGAGCATGAGGCCTCAAATGCAGAAAATCAACAGAGCGCTCCATTCCACCCCTCTCATCTTTCATACCCCTTTTTGCTTTACAGGCTACAGCTCATGGCATAAACGGGCAGTGGATATAAACAGGATGATTAATGGAGAAGGGACGGGGCCCGAAAGAAACGTTGTACCCACTGATAAAATTCCTCTCAGAGACCCCGTGTACAAGCACGCCCAGGTCTCGTTACACCTCCCTTATTTCTAATCTGATACTATTCAGGTAATTGTCTGCCATTCTGTTCTTGCCATCAAAAAGGATGACCTCACATTTATCCACACTATACTGCATCTGCCATGCATCTGCCCACTCACCCAACCAATCCAAGTCACCCTGCAGCCTCATAGCATCCTCATGCTGCCACCCAGCTTTGTGTCATCCGCAAACTTGGAGATGTCACATTTAATTATCTTGTCTAAATCATTTATATTGTAAATAACTTGGGTCCCAGCACTGAGTTTTAGTCACTGTGTGCTATTCTGTAAAGGACCCGGTAATTCCTACTCTTTGCATTCTGACTGCCAACCAATTCTCTATCCATGTCAATACCCTACCCCCAATAGCATGTGCTCTTATTTTGCATACTAATCTCTTGTGTGGGACCTTGTCAAAGACTTTTTGAAAGTCCAAATGCACCACATCCACTGGCTCTCCCTTATCCATTCTACTTGTTACATCCTCAAAAAATTCCAGAAGATTAGTCAAGGAAGATTTCCCCTTCATAAATCCATGCTGGCTTTGACCGATCCTGTTACTGCTTTCCAGATGCACTGCTATAACATCTTCCCCACTACTGGTCTATAATTCCCTGTTTTTAGGCTGCGGGCCAAAGTGCTTTTTTGTTTCAGTTTGTGACCCAAATCACGTAACTACCTGAATTGTTAACAATAGCAAGGTTTCCAAGGAATAAAGGTAATGCTAACCTTACTGATAATTTTGTTTTAGAATTGATTTATCTTTATAAAGTTATGATGTGAACTGTTAAATAAAAATGATAAATAACAAATGTAGAGCTGGGGTTAGGATTAGGATTAGGGTGAGTCAGTCAGTCAGTAGGAATGTTACAACATTTTGAGATTTTAAAAATCAAGCCTGTAATTTATCTAATCAGATAAAGCACAAAAAAAACTTGATACCTAATTCACTTTCATATCTTCAGTATTAATAATGTTATGGTCATTTTCATACTCAGAAATTAGCATCTTGTTCCCTATTGCTTTTCCATTAATTTAACACAAAAGCTGTGATCAAGGACAGTCAATTGACATAAAAGCCCATACTTTAATAAAAATTAAGAGAACTGAATAAAATGTTCAGTTATTATAGATTGAAGCATTCTGAAACAAATATGATGCATCTTACTTTGATGGGCTGAAATTAAAGTATATAATGAGTTAATTACCTAATTAAGTAGCTAATGACAAAATTAACCGTTGTGACGGAAATAGTAATAAACACCCAGACTGCCTTAAAAATTCAAAAATGTGATATTCTCGAGATCAGAACTTTAATATTAATCACAGCAATGAGGGAGGAAACTATATCCTGGCCTGGATTTCACAGGGAGCAAATGAAGGGAGTGAGAAACATACTGGAGTGAGGTTTAATGCTTGCAGGGAGAATACTTACTGATGAGCCTGGGCTAGTACATGCCTGATGGGCCAAATGAGCACTTTAAAAAAAATCTGAGCAGATTCTCAGTGAAAGGCAATTTTTCTGGATTTTTCCTGGCCTGGCACGGGCCTTTTGGGCCAAAATGCTCCTCCTGGGCTAATAAGGGCATTTGGGGCTAAAGGGACCAGTTTCTCGGCTAATAGGGGCCGTGGGCCGAAATTAGTGGTTTCAGGCAGGCCAAACAACTCATTACATTTCATTTCCAATTGCATTGCAGATTCAAGCTCAGGGCAGGCTGAATAGCTCATTGCATTTTCATTTCACTTCCATTGCCATTGCACTTTCAAAACAGGGCAGGCTCAAGCCAAATAGCTGATTGCATTTTCACTTAATTTCCATTCCAATTGCAGTTTCAAGCACAGGGCAGGCCCAAGCCAAACAGCTGATTGCATTTTCACTTCATTTCCTTTGCCATTGCCGGTTCAAGCACAGGACAGGCCAAACAACTCATTTCATTTTCATTAAGGGCTAACAAATCATTTATTCAAGTACATTGCAGACTCACAGTGTTCTGTAGTTTCCCAGCTCAGACAGAGAGTTGTGACCTCTCCCTCGCTATCTTGCAGACAGACTGAGCCACGCCCACACTTCCGGGTTTTATAGTCCCTCCCACCAGAAGAGGCGTGCCCTTCATGGCAGTGATTGCCAGGAGAGAGAATCAAAAAGTTGTAAACACTGCCCAGGCCATCACCAGCTCTGACCTCCGCACCATCGAAGGGATCTATCGAAGTCGCTGCCACAAAAAAGGCAGCCAACATCATCAAAGACCCACGCCATCCTGGCCACACACTCATTTCACCATTGCCATCGGGAAGAAGGTACAGGAGCCTGAAAACTAACGTACAGGTTCAGGAACAGCTTCTTCCCTACATCCATCAGGCTATTAAACACGACAACAAATAAGCTCTGAACTGCAACAAACTATTACTATTATTGCACTATATTTGCTATTTATTGAGTATGTGTGCATGTGCATACACACACTGAATTTTTTCTTCTTCTCCCGTTATGTATTATGTTTACATATTCTGTTGTGCTGCAGCAAGTAAGAATTTCATTGTCCTATCTGGGACATATGCCAATAAAACACTCTTGATATAAGTGTGAAGAAGGGACTCAAGCTGAAATGTAACCAATTCCTTCCCTCCAGAAATGCTGTCTATCCTGCTGAGACAGTAGACAATAAGTGCAGGAGTAGGCCATTTGGCCCTTCAAGCTAGCACTGCCATTCAATGTGATCAAGGCTGTTCAACCCCAATCAGTACCCTGTTCCTGCCTTCTCCCCATATCACCTGACTCTGCTAACTTTAAGAGTCCTATCTAGCTCTCTCTTGAAAGTATTCAGAGAACCATCTCCATCGTCCTCTGAGGCAGTGAATTCCACAGACTCACAACTCTCTGTGAGAAAAAGTGTTTCCTTGTCTCCGTTCTAAATGGCTTACTCCTTATTCTTAAACTGTGGCCAAATATAAGCTTGTTTTATAGCTTCTTCCAGTTCTGATGAAATGTAATTGAAAACAAAAATAAGTCTCTTGGTTATAAACCCTGGTTGGGAACAAATAAATTGCAGAATAATTAAATGCTGTTCAGTTCTATCTCCACAATGGAGGGCACAATTAAAGCCCTGTCCCATGGTACGAGTTCATTCCAAGAGTTCTCCCGAGTTTGCCCTGATTCGAACTCGGAAATTTACGATAATGGCCACTCGTCGGTACTCGGGGCTCTCGTGGACATTTTTCATCATGTTGAAAAATCTTCACGAGTCTTCTCGTGCTTTCCTGCCGTTAGCGAGTCTTCCCGAGTACCTGCCGTTAGCGCTAAGAGATGTCCCCGAGCTCCGACGTACCCGCTACGTTCATTCACCGTGCTTACCACAAGTTTGATTTTTTTAAACTCGGGAGAGCTCTTGGAATGAACTCGCACCGTGGGACAGGGCTATTAGGTTTCTATAGGTTTTGGTCGCCCAATTATAGGAAGGATGTCAACAAAATAGAGAGAGTACAGAGGAGATTTACTAGAATGTTGCCTGGGTTTCAACAACTAAGTTACAGAGATAGGTTGAATAAGTTAGGTCTTTATTCTCTGGAGCGCAGAAGGTTAAGGGGGGACTTGATAGAGGTCTTTAAAATGATGAGAGGGATAGACAGAGTTGATGTGATCAAGCTTTTCCCTTTGAGAATAGGGAAGATTCAAACAAGAGGACATGACTTCAGGATTAAGGGACAGAAGTTTAGGGGGAACTTCTTTACTCAGAGAGTGGTAGCGGTGTGGAATGAGCTTCCAGTGGAAGTGGTGGCGGCAGGTTCGTTGGTATCATTTAAAAATAAATTGGATAGGCATATGGATGAGAAGGGAATGGAGGGTTATGGTATGAGTGCAGGCAGGTGGGACTAAGGGAAAAAAGTTGTTCGGCACGGACTTGTAGGGCCGAGATGGCCTGTTTCCGTGCTGTAATTGTTATAGGGTTATATGGTTATATGTGTGGAAGGTAGGAATTGAAATAAATCAATGTTAGGATTAATGACATAGTGCTTGGAGATTATAGCGATAGAAGCAGGACATCACTGAAGTTTGGTGATCTACTTCCAGTGGACTAAAGGCATTTGATATGATAAATTATTTGGATGCAGGAACAAACTGAAACACCTCCAATAATCTATATTCTATCCTATGGGGAGAAGGCAGGAAGGGGATACTGATTGTGGATGATCAACCATGATCACAGTGAATGGTGGTGCAGGCTCAAAGGGCCAAATGACCTGCTCCTGCACCATTCAGGTAATTGTCATATGACATTGTCTATTGTCTATAAAATGGAATTCAGAAAATTAAACAATGCATTGTTGCCAAGAGATGGTCTGTAATGTTCCGTTGCTGTGGTAGCATTAGGTCAGTTCAACAACCTGATGGGACAGTAGCTTTTTTCGAACTGGGAGTGTGGGACGTTTACACTTCTGTGGCTACTGTCGATGGTAACAGTGAGAAGAGAGCACGGCTTATCCCATTTCAGCTATTAGTTGAGCAGACTTAACCTGAACAACTTGGTATTTTTACATCTTTATATTCTGAGACCTTTCCTGTAAAAGATCTTTCACGGGGAAGTGTTGCGACTATCCGCAGAAACTGCGAGCCTTTGTAATCAATTCCCCTCGCAGTAGACAATAGCTTTCTTTGTCATCAGGAGGCTAAATTCAATCTGGAAATTGTCCGCTTGGGGAAAGATCATCAAATATTTTTAATATATATTGTGACATTTGGATTGATACAGGTATTGTAATTTTCTTTTCCACTTACCTTGTATAGTGCTGATAATTTACATAAGCAAAAAAATACAGCCATTAGAACATCCGCGCTCAGTGACTCCTCCCTCCAGTCAATCACGAGGGTTCGATTACCCAGAGCCACCACCAGGTGTCGCTACACCATGTTATTCCCCTTTTTCAAACACTCCCTACACATTAGTGACAATTTTATGGAGGCCATTTACGGAAACCTAAAAAGCTGCATGTGTTTGGGATGTGGGAGGAAACTGGATCACCCGGAGGAAACCCACACAGTCACTCAAACTCCACAGAACCCAATGTCCGTATGGAACCAAGGTCTCTGGTGCTGTGAGGTAGTAGCTCTACTGGCTGCGCCATTGTGCTGCTCATTTTATGAGTGCAAATTCCATTGTTTTCTTTGTTTTGAGTTTTAGTTACTTTGAGAATAGAGCAGGATTTGCTTTTGAGTCAGTTTATAGACACATATCCTGCGAGAATTGCCAATCCAGTGATAAGGAAGTGCTACACTGTTCGAGGTGCCAATTCTGGATGAACTAGAGGCCTAATCTGTCGTTTTACGTTCAGTGATACTATTTGATGAATACCGGGGATTTTTGATGCCTAATACTTAAAAAGGAACCAACTTCACCAGAATATTTTATCTGGTTATTGGGGGAACTTTGCCATGTCCAAATCAGCTGGTTTGTTTTCCTGTATCCTAGCAGTGACAATAATTCAAAATTATTGGAATGCTGAAAAATGGAAAGTGCTCATGGAAAAAGCAATTTGTTTGTGTCCTTGCACATGGAAATAGAAATGGGATGAAATACAGATAAGTCCAATATTGGCAAAGGAAATCTATATAGAACTTTGGCCATACTTGTAGATTTAAATAACAGCTGATAGGAGATGCTGTAAGGCTCAAGTTTGCAATTGGATATCAAGCTATGTTCTACTTTTGTGCAGTGCAGGATGGCAAACTTTCTTCACAAGTAGGGCCAGTTTTAGCAACAGTCGTCGTAAATAAACTGATCAACTGTGGCACAGTTATGGAATATGATGTTAAACTAATTACATTGAGATGCAACTTTAATCTGTGTCTTAACTTTTAATTTGCTGTTTTTGCACCATTTTGTGACGTGATGAGATCTGTGAAATTAAGGTAATTTGGGACGTTTGTGTATGATTTGATACAGGTAGTTCTGCTGTAATGGTTATTTTATTCCTGTGAATTGGATGTAATGTGGATTTTGTGAACATTATTTATATTAAGTGGACCTAATTGATAACATGATTTGATTGATCTACCTTGCGTTTGAATACCTCATGTGATCTAACCTCGACATCATCCAGGATATAAAAATCCAGAGATTCATCATTCACTGAGAGAGGAAATTCTTGCACACCTCTGTTTTAAATGGCAGCTCCTTTGTCTTGTGATCCATACATGTTACACCTTTCAGTTGCCTCCGTTTTATTTCCATTGTTGCATCTAGCGTGCTCAGGATATTTCCTATTTTAACCATTTTGTTTTGTAATAGGCTGGCTTTCCATTGGGTAGAGAAATATTACCCTAAAACTATGTGTTGATATTATGTGTTCATTGAAAGCTACGTTCATCAAAGTGAAACCATGTACATGTTCAATGATCAAAAGTTAACTGAAATTTAACCCTGCTTCCAAAAGACTTGAGGTCCCAAGTTCCACGTATCCACTCTCATAGAAATATTTTGTGTATTGCATTGCATTGTCCATTATTGCAACTCCTCATTATTGAGCATTATTGAGGCATCTTTGAGCCCTTAATCCTGCTCTGCTTATTGGTTGTAAGGAATTTAGATGTATAATCATTTCACACATTGGAACTACCTGAATTTTAGAGCCCAGCTGCCTTCATACTTGTTGCCTTTTCCCCCATAACCTCTGACACCCGCACTAATCAAAACTCTATCAATCTCCGCCATAAAATATCCATTGACTTGGCCTCCACATCCTTCAGTGGCAGTGAATTAGACAGATTCACCACCCTCTGATTAAAGAAATTCCTCCTCTCCATTCACTTTAATGTCTCTTTATTATCTGCCACTGATCCGCTTTGCATTGGGTGTCACTTTCTTCAATTGGACCCCTCTGCCATTTGCTAATCTCATCATTCGCATCATTAGTACTGAACTATTATCTACCTCTTTGATGACCCTTGGACTATCCTTGATCAGACTTTGCTGGGGTTACCTTGCGCTGTAAATGGGTCGATTGCAAACGTGTATTGTCCTTCTGCTGACTGGTCAGCACGCAACAAAAGCTTTACACTGTACCTCGGTACACGTGACAACAAACTAAACGTAAACTCAAGAGCATAGACCATAGAACAGTACAGCACAGGAACAGGCCCTTTGGCCCACAATGTCCGTGCCACGGATGATGCCCGGTTAAACTAATCTCTGCTCTGTACCAATTCTATTTAATTATTATTTTGGTTATTTTACAGCCACATTAAAATAAGAGCATGTGGAGGTGCATTTGTGCAAATGAAAAGCCTCTTGCATCGGCGGGGGTAAGTATTTTTGTAATTTCCTGTTGTTGCATTTGCATTTACAAAATTTGTATTTGTATTCATGATATATTTTGGAATTTAGTTTTTCCTTGTATAAAATAATGTGTGGACTACAATCACTTGCTTATGATTTCAATTGCAAAAATATTTCATGAAAATGCTTTTCCTTTGCTTAACTTAATTTGTCTGTTATATTTTGCCTCTGGTAAATGTTAGCCGTTTCAAATTGAATTTCTCATGTTTTATTATTTGTTATTGGCATGACTCATTTTTATTAGATGGGTTGCGCATATTGAGGCCGAGAAATGTTGATTTGTGTAATTAGACTGGTTCACTACTTGAAAAAATACATTCTCCTCTAAGTAAACCTGGGACGTTTATGACATTCATGATTTTCTTCCTGTCCTGTGCAGTGATGAGCAATGGTGGGCCACTAATGTAAAAGCAACCCTGGAAAAGATGGGCATCCTGTTTGTTCCAAGATAAAGGGGATTGGTTTGAGCACAACCCAAGCTCTTGGTACTAGGAGTCAGCTGCTCATCATAACACCTTACCTTGTGGGCAGCATTGACCACCAATTCTAAACTCCTCTGCTCCAACGTATCACTACTCACCCACAGTCATCAGAGAGCTATTGGCCCTCACTGAGGCCTGAATTGATCCTTGGATTTCACTTACGATACGATACAATAAAACTTTCTTCATCCCCGGAGGGAAATTGGTCGCCAACAGTCACAACACACAAGGTGCACGAAAACTTGAAATTAAAAGTGAAAAGAAAAAGAAAAAGACATGCGACTTGTGGCTGGCTGCCGTGTGCACAACGCCTTAAACGGAACGAACAAACAAACAAACGCAGGCTTATCCCCTGAGTAGAGAATTATAAATGTAGAGTATTTCCCCCACACCGGGACCCACATTGTTCTACCACCGTCCCACATGGCAGTCCCCCATCGCCGGATCCCCATTGATCTTCACGGCAGTGGGGGGACGCCTGGCCCACATTGTCTTCCCCTACCCGCCCCCCCCTCCCCCCCCATCATTGAACGCTGATTGCGGGTTGATCGTGAGGCCCCACTGCCACTGAGGCTCCCGTTGCTGCTGAGGCTCCCGTTACCGCTGAGGCTCCCGTTGCTGCTGAGGCTTCCATCACCGCCGCTGCTGAGGCTCCCTCGGCCCAGGCAGACCTCGCCATCCGGCTTCACCTCGGTCCCCTGGGAGGCCTGTGGGGCGAGTCTAGCCAACCGGTGCACATTCCGGTCGGCGGCGCGGTTGTTCGGTGGGTGGATTGGGTCCACGCGGCTCCTAGGGTCACTCCCACCTCACGTGTGCGGCTCTCCAGGACACTTCCCCTTTTCCCAGTATTACTAGCAAATCAGACTTGCATCCCAGATACAAAGAAATGCAGATGCTGGTTTATATCAACAATGGGCACACTGCTGGAGTAATGGTGGTGCAACAGTAGAGTTGCTGCCTTACAGTGTCAGGGAACTGGGTTTGATCCTGACTACAGGTGCTTGTCTGTACAGAGTTTGTACCATCTCCCCGTGACCTGCGTGGATTCTCTCCGGGATCTCAGGTGTTCTCTCACACTGAATATTTCAATACTGTTTTCTCTGAAGTCTGATTCACTATGATGCAGTTATTAATGGTGACCAATTATTCTGCAGGCACTGAGCTGCCAGAAGACTAAAGGTAAGTATTCGGCGGCTGATTTAACTGAGCAGTTGGCTCAGTATGAACAGCAAATAGTGCAGCTCAAAGACCAAATTCTGGACAAAGAAACCCAGCTTCACGTGAGAGATGAACAGCTTAAGGTAACATCAATTCCAGTTGAATATTTGTTACCCTCACTGAGTGAGCTATTACAGTGATCTGTGTACTTTGTGTTTGCATTTCTGCAGTTGGATTTCACTTTAAAGCCTGAAAATTCAGTCCAAAATATTGCAAGTTTTCTTTTTAACAATAACAATGAACAATGCTTCTTGTTTTCTAAACCAAAGACTATCGTTAAACCGTTTCATGTCGTGTGTCGGAACTTTAAGGAAATTGAAAGCATGCCTTCACACATCTCTGAAGGTGGACAGATCATCAGGTCCGGCAGAAATGTTTCCCAGACAGTTTAAAGAAGCAAGGGTGGAAACAGCTGAGGTTCTGACTAAATGTTTTCAGTCTTCCCTTGCCAAAGGAATGGTGCCAGAAAATTGTTCAAATTGTCGAGGAGTGCTTCCTGTTATTATATAATAGTAAAGATGAAATTGTACAGGAGAAGATGCAGATGGGATTTAGTTTAGTTAATTGTCACATGTATCGAGTAAACTATTAAAGAATACAAGTTTCTGACAAATTTGGAGAGGTTTGGTGAGGAGGCACAGTGTTGGGTGGCACGCTGGCACAGCGGTAGAGTTGCTGCCTTGCAGCACTTGTAGCGCCAGAGACCCGGGTTCCATCCCAATTACGGGTGCTGTCTGTACATTCTCCCCTTGACTGTGTGAGTTTTGCTTTTGTTTGTTTTTAATCTGTTTTATTTGTGTGTGTGTGTGTCAGCGTATCTTTAGTTTTGTATTATGTGGGGGGAAGTGGGGGATTGGGGAAAGGAGAAACTTTTTTAACTCTTCCCTCGACGGAGGTGCGACTTTTTCCGTATTGCATCTCCGCCGGCATTGTGGCCAAACATCGTGGAGCTGGAGGTAGCTTTGTTAGGGATCAACGTCGGGAGCTCCAACTGCAGGACCTTTGATCGGCGACTGCGGGAGTTTCGATCGCCCCGACTGCGGGTGTTTCGATTGCCCCGACCGTGGGAGAAAAGGAGGAAGATGGTAAAAGTTATTCACCTTCCATCACAGAGGGGAATATGTGGTCGCAAAAACCACGATGGAGGAGCTGCCTACCCTGGCGGGGACTCGGAGGGATTTCCGTGAGTGCAGTGATCCTGGAGTCTGGTTCGAGTGTGGACGGCTTTCTGACTTTGGGCGGACAGGGACTGCAGAGAGAGTACAGCGGTCGGTGAAGGAGCGTGTGTGTGGCCCGGACATTGAACTGATGGCTGTGGGTCTCCGCTTATGCTGGGTGCCCTAGGGATTCTCACACGCCGCTGTGGTGGCTGTTTATGTTTAATCTTTATGTAGTTTTGTGTCTTGTTGCATTTTTGGATGTGTGTGGTAAATCAAATTTCACTGTACCTCAGTACACGTGACAATAAAGGACCATTAAACCATTGAATGTGATTTAATGATTTCATCCCCTGATTTCATTAATGATAATTTTAATTTTAACGTCTTAATACCAAGGTGGAATTGAAGAATTGGTGCACTTAAATTACAAATGTTGCGTGTGTGTGATTTCCATTCTATGTTGCCCAGTTTTAATCACTGTTACGAGGTATTAATCACGTTAATTTCCTCAGTTGCTGGAAGACCTCAAGGTAAAACTCCGTGAAAATGAAGAGGCGTTATTGGAAAAGACGGAACTTGTGGATGTGTTGGAGAAAAAGCTTGATGGAAATTATCGGGAGCTAGCGGTAAGGACATCATTGTTTGCAGCTGTGTGAATGTCTATTACAGGGAAAGATCTCTGCAACCAGTTAAGGGATTGTGTTGTAACTGGCAGTGAAATCAAAATAGCAGGGAGCCTCTTGGAATAAATCTGTAAATAGAAACATAGAAAATAGGTGCAGGAGGAGGCCATTCGGCCCTTTGAGCCTGCACCGCCATTCAATATGATCATGGCTGGTCTTCCAACTCAGTATTCTGTACCTGCTTTCTCTCCATACCCCCTGATCCCTTTAGCCACAAGTGCCACATCTAACTCCTTCTTAAATATAGCCAATGAACTGGCCTCAACTACATTTTGTGGCAGAGAATTCCACAGATTCACCGCTCTCTGTGTAAAAAATGTTTTTCTCATCTCAGTCCTAAAGGATTTCCCCTTTATCCTTAAACTGTGACCCCTTGTTCTGGACTTCCCCAACATCGGGAACAATCTTCCTGCATCTAGCCTGTCCAACCCCTTAAGAATTTTGTAAGTTTCTATAAGATTCCCCCCTCAATCTTCTAAATTCTAGCGAGTACAAGCCGAGTCTATCCAGTCTTTCTTCATATGAAAGTCCTGACATCCCAGGAATCAGTCTGCTGAACTTTCTCTGTACTCCCTCTATGGCAAGAATGTCCTTCCTCAGATTAATAGACCAAAACTGTGTGCAATACTCCAGGTGTGGTCTCACCAAGACCCTGTACAACTGCAGTAGAACCTCCCTGCTCCTTTTCTCAAATCCTTTTGCTATGAATGCTTACATACCATTTGCTTTCTTCACTGCCTGCTGCACCTGCATGCCTACTTTCAATGGCTGGTGTACCATGACACCCAGGTCTCGTTGCATCTCCCCTTTTCCTAATCGGCCACCATTCAGGTAATACTTTCCTGTTTTTGCCACCAAAGTGGATAACCTCACATTTATCAACATGAAAAAGTGTGAAGCTTTTCTTTTGTATAAATCTTCCCATTCTTTTTTTCTAAATCAGCCCATCAACCCTTTTATGATCTGTTATGGTGCAGAATCACATTTTATGTAGAGCCTTGCAACATTGTCATTCTGGTTAGTGCAGTGATCCTGGAGTCTGGTGCGAGTGTGGACGGCTTTCTGACTTTGGGCGGACAGGGACTGCAGAGAGAGAACAGCGGTCGGTGAAGGAGCGTGTGTGTGGCCCGGACATTGAACTGATGGCTGTGGGTCTCCGCTTATGCTGGGTGCCCTAGGGATTCTCACACGCCGCTGTGGTGGCTGTTTATGTTTAATCTTTATGTAGTTTTGTGTCTTGTTGCTTTTTTGGTATGTGTGTGGTAAATCATATTTCACTGTACCTCAGTACACGTGACAATAAAGGACCATTAAACCATTGAATGTGAATTAATGATTTCATCCTCTGATTTCATTAATGATAATTTTAATATCTTAATACCAAGGTGGAATTGAAGACCTAACTATTGGTGCAGTTGAATTACAAATGTAGCGTGTGTGTGATTTCCATTCTATGTTGCCCAGATTTATCTGTAGGAGGTATTAATCACTTGTTAACTTCCTCAGTTGCTGGAAAACCTGAAGGAAAAACTCCGTGAAAGCGAAGAGGCATTATTGGAAAGGACACAACTTGTGGATGTGTTGGAGAAAAAGCTTGATGGGAAGAATCGGGAGCTAGCGGTAAGGAAATCATTGTTCGCTGCTGTGTGAATCTCTATTACAGGGAAAGATCTCTGCAACCAGCTAAGGGATTCTGTTGTAACTGGCAGTGAAATAAAAATAGCAGGGAGCCTCTTGGAATAAATCTGTAGATATGAAAATATGTGAAGATTTTCTTTTGTATAAATGTTCCCATTCTTTTTTTGTAAATCAACCCTTTTATGACGTGTTATAGTGCAAAGTCACAGTTTATGTGGAGCCTTGCAGTGTTGTCATTCTGGTTATGACAGGTTGTTGGCATTGCTGATCTGTGCCACCAATTGTTTTCAGCCGTGACCAAGATCAGAAGAGATCTGCTATTTATCTCCTATTTAGATGTCAACAACACATGAACTCTTGATTATAATGCAACAATGTCACTACTGATTATATCTATCTTCCATCATTTCTATTCCATATATATTACTAAAATTCTCATCTTGACCACTTTGTGTCTGCGTTGGAATTAAATTTGAGCAAAAACCATCCTGCTTATCGCCACCATTTTTCGCCACCATTCCTCTCTGCTGAAATCAAAAAAGTTTTCATCCGATCGATGAAATAGTACAAAAGTTATAAAGGTTTTGAAGGTTCACCCTCCCCACACCCCACAGACCCCATTTGCCCACATCCCCCCAACACCTCTCCCCCACCCCCTCTCCTCTGCAACCCCCTCCCCCACACCCCCTCCCCCACATCCACCCTCAGCAGCCCCCTCCCCCACATCCACCCTCCCCCACATCCACCCTCCCCCACACCCACCCTCAGCAGCCCCCTCCCCCACATCCACCCTCCCCCACACAAAGGCTCACGAAAGTATCTTTACTTTAATTTGGCTATTTTTAATTTTTTAGGAGTTAGTTGAAGATTTGAGCGTCATTGAGATTGAAAATGAAGAACTCAAGGACAAGCTTCTGGCTGAAAAACACGGAATGAGAACCAAGGTCCGAAATATGACGGAAAAGCACGAGGCAGATTTTAAAAAACTCAACAGAAAACACAAGACTCAGCTCCGCAAAATCCATGAGAAACATGCTGAAGAAACATCACTGAAAGATCAGTGCTGTGTACAACTTAACAAAGATGTGCAACTTTTACAATCTCATGCCTGTGCACCTCTTGCAGAACAGGCAACATGTTCTTTAAATGATTACACCAAACAGAAGATTGGGGAACTGGAAGGTAATTACTCAAAGATGACCTGTTAATATTTTTGGTCGGCCATAAATGTTCCTACCGCAGATTTGTACATCTGTCGTCACCTGCTGTGTAATTATCTCGTCCCTGTAACCTTATGAGATTTTGTGTATGCAAATTGGTTGTTGTAATTCCCATATTTTATCACTGATCACACTTAAAAATATACTTCATCGGTTGGTAAATGGGTTGGTACGTTCAGTGATCAGGAAAAGTAGTGTGTAATCTAAGTTTTTTTCACTCGGGTATTCTGGTCAGATTCCTTGATCAGAAGATAGTGATGTTTAAAGTTTCAAGAAAATAATTCTTTGTGAAGCATTTGTAAGAGTCTGCCAAATGGCTGACAGGAACACACAGTAGTCATTTGGACAGATTCGTACAGATGCTTTTCAAAACTTTCTCTTCTTGAATCCTTTAAACCGCTGTCACTGAATTTTAATTTTGAGAGGATGCTGATAGTTAAAACATGACATCGTGAAGGGCGGCCTGGTGGCACAGCGGTGGAGTTGCTGCCTTTCAGCGCCAGAGACCTGGGTTTGATCCTGACTGTGGTGCTCGTCTGTACGGAGTTTGTATGTTCTCCCTGTGGGTTTTCATCCAGGTGCTCCGGTATCCTCACACTCCAAAGACGTACAGGTTTGTAGGTTAATTAACTTGGGTTCATGGTAAATTATCCCTAGTGTGTGTAGGATAATGTTAGTGTGCGAGGATCATTGGTCGGCACAAATACGTGGTCGAAGGGCCTGTTTCCACGCAGTATCTCTAAATAAAATCATTTGAAGACATTTTACCATTCACAATGCCCTTGCTGGAAATGATACATCAAAGTTTTTTAATTTCAAATAGCTTTGAATGAGAAGACCACAGAGCAACCATGACATTTCATTAACTCCATGAATGTCTTATTTGTTTTTCTCACTAGTGATAGTTATGGAATTTATCATTGGATAAATATGTAAATGGAATTACCATTTTGTCTTACAAATCTTCAAGCTTAATGAATTGTAGCATTTCAAGGATATTTTATGATTTCAAATGTTGGTAATTAGTTGAACAGATGATTTTCACTGATTGCCATTAACTGCTGTGGAAACAATTGCAAATTGTGGAGGTGTTGCTTTTTTTTGCAACAAATATCAGATAATTACGGGTGTTTTTCCTTTCTCTTAAAGAACAAGTGAGGCTTATGACGCAAGAGGCTGAAAAATCAGAGGCCAGGTTCATTACAATGGAAGCTCAGTCCAAATTGAAAATCAAGAAGATTGAAGAGGAGCTGGACAATGTACAGGTACCCCAAATAAAACCCCCTTGTACCTGGTGACGATTAACTAAATATTAATCTGTTTACCATTTACCTAGAATTAAATGACTTTATCTTATAAAAAAAGGAAGATTGATGGTATGTTATTCCGTGAGTTGTTGAAGCATTGTGGGAACAACATTTTTTTTTTACAGTTAGTTATGTATATTGTATATTTTTAATCTGGGCTCAACTGTATGAAGGAGTGCTTCCCTACACTTCACAGCTCACTCCATTCCGTGTAGAACACCTTTCTGAAGAGTAAGTGACATGGGATAGATGTGAACCTGCAGGAAAATTCAATCATAAAATAGTTGTGGTAGAATGGAGCTGTCGGCAATGGCACATTAAATGTATAATGCATGCTAAAATTATTTAGAGAATCAGACTGTTCATAAACAGGCCCTTCAGCCCAACTTGCCCACACTGACCAACGAGCCCCATCTACACTAGTCTTACCTGTCTAGAGTCATAAAGCAAAATATTTAATCTAGAATTTGAATGGTGACTATTTTACTGACCAATAGAAATCCCTTGGCAGACTTCCGGTTGGCGCCACGATGTGAGTGGAATCGCGCCATTACAGCTCCGCAAAAAACTGAATTTAAAACAGGGGTAAAAGGGTCAAACAAACGCACTTACCACAGGAGATCGATTGCGAACGGCTCCGGCAGCGTTTAAAAGGTGCGTGACGTCATCAGGCGCGCGATTTTAAGAAGAAATTATGACCCAGCGCTCCCCCACCCCCACCACTGGAAAAAAATCTACGAGAAAGGAAACTGGCCTCAGCTCGAGTGCAGCTGCTGCTTCTCAAGAAGATATCTCACAGAGGAAAGCTGAAATGGAGGAACTTAAGACTACCATTCTAGGTGAGATAAAGAAGCAGAGGAAGGAGTATATGGAGGAGATAAAGAAGCAGAGGAAGGAGTATATGGAGGAGATAAAAAGTTTAAAAGCGGATATGCTGGTGTCTCACGAGAAAAATAAAGAAGATAAAGAAGACTTAATAAAACAAGTTATAACGACGGTAAAAAGTATGATGGATGAGTGGAAGGAAAAGGCTAATGCCGAGTTACAAACTCAAATTGAGGATGTAAAGGATATAGCTGCTGGGATGGAAAGAAAGCTGGATGACAAGATAGATCCTACTAAAATTTCGCTAGACCAACAAGGCGAAGCAATTAAAGTGCTAACTAAAATTGCTGAAGTGAATACTAAGGAGACCGAAAAACTCCGTGCCGAGAACAAACGCCTCTTAGAATTATTACGTAAAACAAACGAGAAATGTATTGATCTGGAGGGACGCCAACGCCGTAAAAATTTGCGTATAGTTGGTCTGAGCGAAGGTCGTGAGGGGAGTCAAGATCCTCGAAAATTTGTTGCAAAACTTTTAATGGATATTCTGAATTTGGATCATGAACCCCTGTTGAGCCGTGCACATAGGGCTCTAAGACGGGCCCCTGGGATAGGTTCATCGCCCAGACAAATGATTGTAAAAGTCGCCTTTGACCATGTCTTCGAAGAAATGATGAAGATAATAATAAAAAAGAGAAACCTGAAATACGAGGGAGACAACATCAGTATTTTTAGAGACTTCCCAGCAGAAGTGGCCAAGAAAAGAGCACTATTTAAAGAAACAAAAGGTATCCTGAGGAATTTACAGAATACTAAGAATCTGAGATATGGCTTGATGTACCCAGCAATACTGAGAGTAACTTATGATGACAAGGAATATCGTTTCGTTAAGCATACTGAAGCATTGAAATTCGCCCGAGGCATACAGCAGAAGCCAGAAGATGAAGAGAGAGAAGATGCGGAGGAAGAACCCGAGGGAGAAGGAGAAGGAGAGGACTGAACTTTTATCATCGACCTGTGGTTATGAAATACTCACTTAGAAGGAAGTGGAATAATGGGCATTTAGTAGTAGTTCTGTATTAATTATTAGAAAATATTTAATTATTCCATGATAATAGTATTACATATTATAGTATTAAATATAATTGATATTAGTAATTAGCAAATAGTAATATGAGTAATAGAAATAATTACTAAGTACTAAGTATATAAAGTTAGTACCCCACCCCAATATATATAGCATTTGAGATAGGAGCTGGTATAATCAACATCTTTTTTTTTAATTAAAAAAACGGAAGTCTTTAGATTAATGGCCACGTTAGTGTGGCTTTCACCTTCACATACTACACACTATACAAGTGTAGTTTCTTTTTTTTCTGAGCACCCTATTAACACCCTTTACTTTTTTTTTATTATTGATATTTCTTATTGTTTTTGTTTTTTATTGATCTTATATTATATATTATTTGAATGTAGATGTGAAGGATATTGTGTATTTAGTTTAAGAAGACATAGATGCGGATTAAGGTGGATAGAAATTCTCATTGGATTGATGTCCGGGTGCAACGGGGAGCTGGGGGAGTCAAGAAGGCTACTCCAAAAAAAGCCGCCCTAATAGTAAAATGCATGATATAAAGGTGAAGACTGGGGGTGATGGAGTAACCTTCTGCAGTTGGAATGTAAAAGGAATTAATGAACCAATTAAAAGGGGAAAGGTGTTAGCTCAGTTGAACAGATTGAAGACAGATGTCATTTTCCTTCAAGAGACTCATCTTAAAAAAGATGCTCAACATAGATTAACAGCTAAATGGATTTCTAAGGTGTATCATTCTACATTTATTCATAAATCTAGAGGAGTTGCAATAATTATTCGCAAAGGTATACCTTTCATACAAAGTTCTATTATAAAGAAGGCAGATATGTAATAATTACAGGGGAATTATATTCAAAAAAGGTAATTTTAATGAATATATATGCCCCTAATTTTGATAATCCATTATTTTTTAAGAAAATATTTAATAATATTCCTATATCCACTCAACACAATTTAATAATTGGAGGTGATTTAAATTGTACTTTAGATAACTATCTAGATAGATCATCTGCAAAAAGGAAAGCCGCCTCGAAATCAAGTAAATTCATAAATGCTTTTATCAATACATCTAATATTAAAGACATCTGGAGGTTAGATAATCCATCCGGACGAGAATATTCTTTTTTCTCGCCCGTACATGGAACCTATTCGAGGATAGATTATTTTTTAATAGATTCTAAATTACTTCCTTTTACGTATGATGCAAAATATCATAATATTATCATCTCGGATCATGCGCCATTAACATTTAAGATAAAATTAAAAGATATATCTAATAAAACTACTACCTGGAGATTTAACCCTCAGATATTAAAGGACAATGACTGTTGTAAATATGTGATGGATCAGATTAAATTATTTTTTGAAACTAATGATAATCCTGAAACTTCTCCATCACTATTTTGGGACACATTTAAGGCATTCATGCGTGGCGCAATAATATCCGCACAAGCACATCTCAATAAAGAAAATCGAAAAATAGAACAAAATTTAGAAAATGAGATAAAACGTCTAGATAATGAAAATATAAAACAGCCTTCCAAAGAGTTAAGTAATAAAATTGCATCAGTAAAATATAGATTAAATAAAATATATTCTAATCAAGTGATTAAACTTTTTCAACAAACTAAGCAAGTGTATTTTGAATTTGGAGATAAGCCACAAAAATTACTAGCACGACAGCTTAGAAAATTAGAAGATGAGAAGATGATACACGGAATTAGATCTGAGTATGGAAATATATTAATTACTCCAAAAGATATTAATGATAGATTTTTACAATATTATAAAAATCTTTATTCGTCAAAACTAACAGGACAAACAGATAGTATGGAAATATTTTTACAAGAATGTCAAATCAATAGCTTAGATCAGGAAGGTAGAGAATTGTTAAATGCTGAAATAACAGTAAAAGACATTATAGAATCAATTAGTTCGCTAAAGAACGGAAAAGCAGCGGGCCCAGATGGCCTGAGTGCAGAATTTTATAAAAAATTTCAAGATCTGATTTCCCCAAGATTACAAATAATGTATAGATATGCATATGACCAAGGAAAATTACCAGAATCTTTAAATGAATCCACAATTACACTCATCCCTAAAGTAGATAAGGATTTGGAAGATCCTGGATCATATAGAGCGATTGCCCTTTTAAATACAGACCAAAAAATATTAACTAAGGTCTTATCTAGGAGATTAAGTTTAGTGATCTCTAAATTAATACATTATGATCAAGCAGGTTTTATCCCAAAACGTTACTCATCCCATAATCTCAGACGTTTGTTTAATATTATATATTCAAAAAGAATACGAGATACGGAACTAGCGGTTATATCACTAGATGCAGAAAAAGCGTTTGATCAGGTGGAATGGATGTATTTATTTAATATAATGGAAAAGTTTCAATTGGGGGATAGATTTTGTAAATGGGTAAGAATTTTATACTCGAATCCTATGGCAAGAATTTTGACTAACCAAATTTTATCAGCCAAATTCAAACTCTCTAGGGGATGCAGACAGGGATGTCCGTTATCACCCTTATTGTTCGCATTGGTGATAGAACCATTGGCGGAAAAAATTAGATCTGAACCTGAAATATATGGCTATAATACTGATACAACAATTAATAAAATTTCTTTATATGCAGATGATGTTTTGATTTATATTACAAAACCGGAAATTAGTATTCCCAACCTGCTAAACATTATAACTAAGTTTGGTGCATTTTCTGGGTATAGGATTAATTGGGATAAAAGCGAGATTATGCCAATAACAGGAATAAATCTAAATACATTACAACAATACCCATTAAAAGTAGTTACAGACAAATTTAAATATTTAGGGATTAACGTAACTAAAACTCATAACTCATTAATAAAATCCAACTATCCTCAACTATTAAATAAACTTAGAAAAAATATTTTATATTGGAAAACACTTCCTATATCCATGATTGGTAGAATAAGTGCCATAAAGATGGTATTTCTACCGCAGTTGTTATATTTGTTTCAGGCTATTCCTTTTTTTCTTCCGAAAACTTTTTTTTTTAAATTGATAATATTGTCAATAGTTTTATTTGGGATTATAAAAATCACAGAATAAATAAAAAACATCTATGCAAAGCTAAGATAAATGGAGGATTAGCACTTCCAAACTTTTTATATTATTTCTGGGCTGTTCAGATTAAGAATATGAATTTCTGGTGGGTAAATATGGATCATGAACCGACATGGTTAAATATAGAAAAGGAAGACTGTCTACCTTTCAATGTAGGTTCGATAATTTTTGCACCAACGGAAGTACAAAAAAAATATTATAAAGACAACCTAATAATATATAATAATAGACGTATTTGGAAACAAATAGTTAAGACTCTACATTTGGATAATCTCTCATTTAGATTACCAATTATGAATAATCCATCGTTTAAACCTGCTATATTAGATGGGGGGTTTAAACAATGGGATGATTTAGGAATTACAAGGATAGAACACCTTTATAGAAAAGGAAAATTTCTTTTATTCCAGGAGTTACAAGATATTTATGGATTGTCTCCACAACATTTGTTTAGGTATTTACAAATTAGAGATTATATTAAATCCAATACACAAGATTATAAAAATAAAGAAGCAGGATTGTTAGACGAACTGTTTAATTTACATCCAAATACAGAAAAATTAATAGCCTATATATATAACATCATTTTGGATAAGGAGAATCCAATAACGGAAATATATCGTCAAGCATGGGAAAATGAAATGGGATTGGCTATAACAAAAGAAAACTGGGAAGAAAGTCTACAACGAATACACCGGTGTTCATTAAACGCCAGACATATACTGATACAATTTAAAGTATTATATAGGTTACATTATTCGAAAACTAAATTAAATAGTATTTTTCCGAATCTCTCCGCTATTTGTGATAAGTGCAAGAAAGCAGAGGCAAATTTAATACATAGTTTCGTTACATGTCCTAAATTGAATTATTACTGGACAGAAATTTTTAAAGTTATTTCTGAAGTCATCAAAGTTAAATTGGACCCTAACCCAAAGCTAATAATATTTGGAATTCCGGATTTACATCTATCACTTACAGTAAATCAAAGAAATGTCTTTGATTACTGTTTGATAATTGGGGAAAAAATCATATTGAAATTTTGGAAGGGAACATTATCCCCCACAACCAAAATGTGGGCAACAGAGATGATGGAGACGTTACATCTGGAAAGAATTAGATTTGTCCTATTGGACAAGTATAATTCTTTTGAACAGATATGGTCTCCATATATACAGTATTTAGAGAAGTAGCTGTTCTTGGCAACACAGCTCGGCGTGCACCCTGCGGGATTTGGTGAGAATAATTCATTTTTATATTGGAATTAACATACATGTCTTTATTGATACTATCACTTGTAGTAGTGTTATTAATAATACATATTGTGGTTACTCAAATTTTTTTTTTTTTTTTTTTTTTTTTTTTTTTGTTTCTCTTTTCTTTCTTATATATAATCAAATTATTATTTAATCACTCTCTTAATGATTTATAACTGTTCTATTCTTTCTCTATCATTATTTCTAAAAAAATAGTAGATAAGTATTACTAGTGTTTTACTTAATGCAAATTGAATCAATTTGATATAAAGTTGTTTGAAGCATTGTAATTGATTACCTTTAATAAAAAAATATATTAAAAAAAAAGAAATCCCTTGGCTATAATTGACACTAAAGTTATTTCTACCCAGATTGTACCTTCTCGGCAGGAGCTGCTGGAGCTCAAAGATATAGCCGTTGACTTGGAAGAGGAGAACGAACAGTTACACCTGAAAGTGAACTGGCTACAACACGTCGAGGCACAAAATGGTGTGTGTATAGTATGACTTTAATTGGGTAAGAAGGAACTGGGGATACTGGTTTACACCGAAGATAGACACAAAATGCAAGTCAGGCAGCATCTCTGGAGAAAAGAATAGGTGATGTTTCGGATCAAGAATTAGAGGTATGGGGAGGTACAGAACAAAGTAGAGCCCGCATCGATGACTTGGGGAGGGTGGAGCTGACAATGGTCCATTGTTGGCTGGGGATGAGGTGATAATGAAGGAATACAAATGGTGAAATTAGCAAGAGGACTGGGGTGGGGGAGAGACAGAGAGAGAGAGAGAGAGAGAGAGAGAGAGAAAATGGAAGGGTTATTTGGTTAGAGATCCTTCATCTCTTGTGTAAGAAGGAACTGCAGTTGCTGGTTTAAACCAAATATAGACACACAAAGCTGGAATAACTCAGTGTGGCAGGCAGCATCTCTGGAGAGAAAGAATGGGTGACGTTTCGGGTCATGACCCTTTTATTTTAGTATGTTTAAAAGTGTGTTTTTAATGTTTCCTTGTGTGTTATGTGTGCGGGGGGAAGGGGGAAACCGTTTCGGCCGCCTCTTCCATGGAGAGGCGACTTTTTCAGGCCGCCTCCCCCGTGGCCTAACAGCATGGATCGGCGCCGACTTTCCCGGAGACGCGCCCGGAGCTTCAGCGGCGGGCGCAGCGTGGACTCTCGGCGCGGAGCGGGTGAGACCTCGCTGGAGGGGAGCGCTCCGTTACGCTGGCCCGCGGCAGCCGGCAGCCTGAAGCCGCGCGCGGTCTGCAGAGCTCCAGCTGGTGCGGCGTCTACAGCCCGGGATCTCACGTTGGGGACCCGGGGGAAGAAGCTTCCACCGCCGGCCCGCGGCCATCTTCTACCGCGGGCGCGGTATGGACTTAACATCACCCCAGGAGGGGAGCTTCGACCGCCGGCCCTGCAGACTGCGGTGCTTCCGGCTGCGGCACGGCAGGTACTTTAAAACTTTGACCGCCGGCCTGCAGCCTACACCAGCCTGAAGCCGCGGTCTCTGGTTGGGAAGAGCCGATCCTGGACTCACCTTGACTTTGACTTTGTCCCTTACCATCTGGACGCCCGCAGCAACGGCTGTGGAGGGTGGTGGTCCCGACCACGGGGGAAAATGGAGGAGGACTGGCCAAGCTCTGTGCCTTCCACCACAGTGATGAATGCTGTGGTGGATGTTTGTGTAAAATTTTAATGTGGTTGTGTTCTTTATTATTGTACCGCTGCTGGCAACCCAAATACCACCGACCTTGGTTGTGTGGCAATAAAATTATTTCTATTCTATTCTATTCTATTCTTTCTCATTATATAAATGGTGATATGTGTTTTCTTACAGAGGATCTTCAAGCAAAATTGGAAGAATATGAAGAGCAACACCAGAACATGCAAGCAGATTTAGAACAAGCTACCAAGGGACAAACTTCCCAGGTTGGGAGAATTTGTGCTGCATTTAATCCTCAGGATAAGGAGCTGCAATAGACAATAGGTGCAGGAGTTGGCCATTCGGCCCTTCCATCCAGCACCGCCATTAAAGTGGATAACCTCACATTTATCCACATTAAACTGCATCTGCCATGCATCTGCCCACTCAGCCAAACTGTCCAAGTCACCCTGCATTCTCATAGCATCCTCCTTACAATTCACACTGCCACCCAGCTTTGTGTCATCTGCAAATTTGCTAATGTTACTTTGAATCCCTTCATCTAAATCATTGATGTATATTGTAAATAGCTGCACAGAGCCTTGCAGTGCCCCATTAGTCACTGCCTGCCATTCTGAAAGGGTAACGTTAATCCCTACTCTTTGTTACCTGTCTGCCAACCAATTTTCTATCCATGTCAACACTCTAGCCCCAATACCATGTGCCCTAATTTTGCCCACTAATCTCCTATCAAATTTGACCCTTTCTAATGGTTTCTGAAAGTCCAGGTACACTACATCCACTGGCTCCTCCTTGTCCATTTTCCTAGTTACATCCTCAAAAAATTCCTGAAGATTAGTCAAGCATGATTTCCTTTTCGTAAATCCATGCTAACTTGGACTGATCCTGTTACTGCTATCCAAATATGCCGCTATTTCATCTTTGACTCCAGCATCTTCCCCACCATCAATGTCATGTTAACTGGTCTATAATTCCCTGTTTTCGCTCTCCCGCCTTTCTTATAAAATGGGATAACATTAGCTACCCTCTAATCCAGTGATTCCCAACCTGGGGCCATATGGCAAATTTCAGGGGGGGCACAGAAAGATTTTGGGATTTAGGGGGCCACAGGTTCAATGAAGGGGGCCACAGAGCTACCACCCTGTTGCCTCCTAAATTTCACTTCTAATAAATTTAAATCTATGTAGTTGAAATATTTTTGATGTTTGTGGAATAGAATAAAAGAGAATATATGTGTAACTATTACACTGATATTTTTATGGAAGGTATTATAATATTAATTATTTTTTTTCCGCTAATAATGTCAGGTGGGGCCACAGAAAAATTAAAAGATCCCAAGGGGGCCATGAGCTAAAACAGGTTGGGAACCACTGCCCTAATCCACAGGAACTGATCCTGAATATATAGAACATTGGAAAATTATTACCAATTTTCTAGAGCCACCCATGATTTCTAGAGCCACTTTCTAATGTACCCTGGGATGCAGACCATCAGGTCCTGGGGTTCTACCCAACACCATTTCTTGCCTAATGTGAATTTTCTTCCGTTCCTCCGTCACCACAGATCCTCTGGCCACTAGTACATCAGGAAGATTGTTTGTGTCCTCCTCAGTGAAGATGGATCCAAAGTACTTGACATTTCCGCTCTGAGGATTGAGAATCTTTTGAATTCTTTACCCTCCGGAGCTGTGGGTGGAGAACCATTCAGTATATTCAAGGGTTAGCCAGCTAGAATTTTACACTGCAGGAAAGTTGAGGGTTATGGGGATTAGGTAAATGTTTAGATCAAAGATCTAATCAGCTATGATCACGTGATAGAATGAATAAGGCTCAAGGGCTGATTTTATGTAATAATGTTTCCAATTATCCCATTCTACAACTTGCAATTCTAATAACATGTAACAATATGTCTTGAAGGTGTACATTAAATGGAACAAGTCAGTGCTTCATTGCCCATAGGTCCATTTATCTCAAAGACAATTAAAATAATTTTACTTATATGTGAAAATCACCTAAATCATCATTTCCAGCAGAGAATAAAAAAGGGTAAACTATCTTTTACAAACTATAGTTTTCACCATGAAGTTCACTTTTTAATGCTGATCACACCTCTGGTCATCTTGCTGAATAACTCTCAACTACAAATCAGCTTGCTATTTTGTGAATCAAATATGTCCGGAAGGCAAACATAGAGAATCATTACTCTTGTATCATGTCTCAGCGTTTCTGTTTCTTATGGCATCAAGCATCTAATTGGCCAGTTAGATGAGTGGATGATGTTGCTTTGTGTGTAATGTGTCTGTAGACAAGTGAATCTGAATCTGCAGAGGAACTGCACAGCCGCCTGATGAAGTGGCGAGAAACGGTTTATAAGCCAACACCGAGCCATGACATCGATGAGAGGAATGTCATGGAATTAAGGATGAGGCAACTTGAGGAAGAAAGAGAAGGTAAATTGTGGTGCTCTCTGGTTCTCACTTGGAACAAATCATACAGTTTACTTTGTTTTAATTTAAAATATTTAAGAAGTGAATGACTTGATTAGTGATCTTGATGACTTGAAAGTCGAGTGCACCTCTATTTAGGGATCTGTTTGTTGTCCATATTTCAGTCAAGACAAAGGCTACTATCGACTTTTTAAAGCTGGAATTCTAACATTTTTACTTTCAGCATTAAAATCCATGCTGACAATAGTTTTGTCCAGTTTTATTTACATTGGTAATTACAAAGGTAGCACACTTACCTTTTTGTCCAAATGGCCACTACACAGGCTTCACTCAGTTTATTCATGGATTTGCTGGTTCTCCTGAAGAAATACTGAAATAATGTCAATACATAAATCAGTATTGGTATTAGTTGTCTCTGGGATACCAGTGATGTAAATCTAGCTTTGTTACTGCAAGCTTTTAAAATGTAAAGCCAGCCAGCCAGCTGCAAGGTGTTTTAGCCCAGTCAGAAACTAACACCTTAACTTGGGGAAGCCACAAGGTAGTGATGGTCACCAGGGTCCAATCAGTCCATATTGTGTCTGTGCTCATGCTGTCTTTCTGAATGACGTGTCTTCCTGTGGCACAAAACTGATTGAGGATAACTGGTTCTTTCCCGGCTGCTCTGATCCAGATTTGATCTCAGAACTACAGGAGCTGGAGGAGGAACTGGGGGAACTTCAGAGACGAGGACAGGATCAAGGATGGACAAAGCAGACCACAGCTGGCCAAAAGCTTATGGTATGTGCTCAGTCTGACACTTAAATATCTGTGGAAATTTAATGCTTGAGTTCCCTCGACATTTTACGCTGTTATTAATTTTAAGCTTTGCCAAGGTTGAATAAAATAGTTTTCTGTTTGGTGGGGGGAGGGGAGGGGCAGCACAGTGACAGAGTTGCTGCCTTACAACACCAGACACCCGGGTTCAATCCTGACCACTGGTGCTGTCTGTACCGAGTTTGCACGTTCTCCCCGTGACCACGTGGGGTTTCTCCGGCTGCTGCTGATTCCTCCAACACTCCAAAGGCGTACAGGTTTGCAGGTTAATTGGCTTGGGTAAAACTTGTAAATTGTCCCTAGTGTGCAGGATAGTGTCCGGGGGTGAGCGCTGGTTGGCCTGGACTCATTGGGCCGAAGGGCCTGTTTCCCTGCTGCATCTCAAAAGTCTAAAGCCTTCAGTAGTTTTGAGAAGGTAAATATATATACGGAGATTTGCTAAACTGAAAAAGCCTTCAACTCAATTTTCAGTGCCATTATAAGTTGGACTGAGATGGATGGCCTCATACAAGGAGAAAGCATTATATCAGGCTCAATCATGTTCCATTTCTAATATTAAAAGTAAAATGACATCAATAGACAGATTTTGGAAATCACTGACAAATCTGGAAAGTACAGCAATATTTGTCATTTTAGCGAATTTACCCCTTTATATATAAACATTTGAACAGTTCAAATTAAAGATCAGTTTTGGACATGATGGGCAAAATGACAGCTTCTGGGGTTGTGACAACCTGATCAATTTTAACTCCCATTTTTCATGTTTGGTGTTAATAGTCATTGGGTTCCATCCAGTGTGCACAGTATCTCTGTCTCTGTTACTGACGATCATTTACCCATCTGTATTTTTCAAGGGAAGTATTTAAAATACATCAAAGCAAATGAGTAGAGCGTTGGTGAATTCATTTTAGCTTGATACCAAGTAACTACATTTGGGAAATTTAAAGGGTTGTTAATACAGCAACTTTGTTGTTCCGTGGTACAAATGTATTGTGAATGCATGTGCAAGGAAGTAAACCTTTCTATTATTATTCAGGATACTATTATTTATGAGGGAATAAAACGTTAAAGTCACAAACAGAAGAACATTCTCGTGTCTTATACCTTTTGCCCAAAGTACAGCAAGTGAAGATGTAAACAACTGAGCAATAGTTGAGCTGTTTGACTTCTCCAATACTTCCGATGTCAACAAATACTCCTTTAATGGTTGATCTGCCTCCAGTGTATCAATGACCACATTGGCAACATATCTCCCCACAGCATTGGTTGTCACTTGGGTAGTCTACACCCCAGCGGTATCAACATTCTCTAATTTTATATAGCCCTTGTCTTCTCCCTCCTCCCCATCCCCCTTCTCAGCTCTCCTTCTAGTCCTACTGTCCCCGCCTCTTCCTTTCTATTTACCCCCCTCCCCACCCCCCTCACATCAGTCTGAATGAGGGTCTTGACCTGAAACGTCGCCTCTAGATGCTTTCCTCCGTAGATGCTGCCTCACCTGTTGAGTTTCTCCGGTATTTTTTGTCTACCTTTGATTTTTCCAGCATCTGTAGTTCTTTCTTAAATAGATCTTGGAGAAGGCTGAACCAGCGGGAAGCTGCACAAACAAATGAATGACCGACTGTGGAGCCCCCGGTTTCACCCCAGTGGTGGAAGTTTTCATGTAAGTTATACTATGTTAACACGCTAATAATAAAATTAATATTAACGTGTTAACTTAGAAAACTTCTGCTGAAAGTCATGACTTGCAGGGCCAACTTGACCAGAAAACTGATAGTTATGTTGTTGCAGAAACAAATGTATTGAATATTGATAAAGAAAGTCTTCAGAATGAGAATAAAGAACTTCACACATCTTTGAGTAGGTGGACTGCTGAGCGCAGTCAACTGCAGGGGAAGGTGAATGAGAATGAACTCGCAACACATCTTGTGTGGGATCAGGCACAGGCATTCAACACTGAAAATTGTCGGCTTAAAGCAGAACTTGAAGAGATGAAGTCTGCATTTCAAAGGAAAGTTGGTGAATTTAAAGTTGGTGATGTCATTGAATCAGCAAGCACATTTACTGCAACAGCTCCAAGCCAAAACTTGAGCAGTTGGGCCAATATATGCAGATGATTTCAGGGTTGCAACATCAGGAGCAAGTTGTGGTGTGTGAAGCAGGTCAGCTCAAGCAGACCCTGCAAGAGAAAGATACATATCTACAACAGCAGGGAGATGAGCTTGGACATCTCCAGAAGAAATCTGAAGAACGCCAAGCCCTGGAAAAGCAATCCATGCAAATCATGGAAACCATTTCCAAACTTCAAAACCAAATCCAAGACTTGGCCTTGAAAACTCACAAACTGAAGCACACCATCGAGGAGAGAGACTTGCTGCTGGCCTGTAAAGTGGAAGATTGTGTCAAACTCAGGACGGTTCATTCTGAAATGGACGACACCATTTCACAACTTTGGGCGCAATTGGCAGCTTCCAGTTCTGAAGCTGAGAGGTTGAAATGTGTTATTAAGGAAAAGGAGCCGCAGCAGCTTGCAAAGAGGAGGGGAGGCAGAGGCTTCTCTCCGAAGCTGATGGTATATCCACAGAGAAACAGAACCTAAACGTTGCCTGTGAAAGTCTGAAGCAGACACTGGACATCCTAACTCATGAGAAGCAATAATATTCTCAACAGTTGGATTCACTGAAAAACTCCCAGATGGCAGAGTTGTCAGAGTGGAAGACAAAGCACGATGAATTAAAGCACGAATATGAATCCCTTTTGTAATCCCTCGAAAATATCAGCAATGAGATGGATAAGATGAGGCAAATAGTTGAGACGGCAAGAAAAGAGAACCAGGAGGTGATGTTCAAGCTCCGCGATGTAGAAGCCAAACGACAAAGCATGGAGAGGCAGCTTGAGGAAGCTGGTGCCCAAAATGACAAAATAAAGGACAAAATGAGAAAGTTTACAAAATCCAAGCAGCAGCGAGTTCAGGAGCTTGAGGAAGAGATTGAAAGAATTAGCAGCGAGTTACAAACTATTACCACAAAGCAGAGTCATGCAAATGAATTGTCTGCCCAGTACAATCAGCTCCAGGAGGAAAGCAAATCACTGAAGCAAACTTATCACCATCTTAAAGCAGAGTTTTGACAAAACCCAAAATGAGGGCGAGCTTCTGCTGAATGAATTTAATTTATCCATATCCATCATAGAGGAGTTGCAGAATGTGGATGATTCTTATCAGGCTGATTTTAATGAACCACTGTCATTAGAATCCCAATCCCTGGAGGACCAGCCTGTGCTGAAGGAAGGAAAGGTTCACACGACAGGGCAAGTAGGACCATTGTTGTCTCAGAAGCGTAGACAATTAGAGGATGACAAATCTCTTCTCCAGGAAGAACTTGAAAATTTCCAGGAAATGTCAGAAAATGTCAAAAATGAGAGAGAGTGTTTGGAGGCAGAATGACTTAAAAATGTCAACAAGATAGATCAGTTAACATATGCAAAATAATTCACTTGTCAATGAATTGGACTGCTTCAGAGAAGAGAAACGTCATCTGATCAAAGAAAAATAGGTACAGGAAATAAAACCGGTGAAAGAATTTGAAGTGCTCGGAGGGGTAATACCCCGTCTAAAGGTGAGACCAAGGAGCTTCGAGAACTGTTAAAAGAGAAGCAGCAGGAAATAATGATTTTGCAGAAGGACTGCATCAAGTACCAGGAGCTCATTTTGGACTTAGAGTGATGTGTCAAAACATCGGAATCTACCTGTGATGAAATGAGCAAGAGACTAGAGTCTATGACTGCAAACGCTTCCGAGTCTGAAAGGCAAGTCAGACTTGTTCAAGAAGAACTTGCATCTTATAAAGTCTTGCTCCAAGACACCAGAACTGAAACTGAAGGGGCTCGAATGCAGTGCTTAGGGTTCACAGAAGATCTTCGGAAGAACGAAGAGAAGACAAAAGCTCAAATTACTAAGAAGGAGAAGGAACTACTTGAGATTTTAGATCAACTGAAAACAATTCATCTGAAATAAATATTGAGATATCAGGATAAACTGGATTTGCTGGAACGGGACAAAGACAAAGTGGATGCAGCAACGTTGGAAATTGAGAGGCATTTCCCAGCAGCCGAAGCTAATGTTGAGCAGTAAGGATGCAGAGTTCTCAAAGCTTGTGTCATCAAAAGACAGTGACATTTCTGACTATCTAGTGGAAATCCAGCAGCAACATAGAAAGCAAATAGATGACTATGAAAATAATTTGAGGATTCTCCAACAAGATAACCAGAAAGGAGCCAGAGCCATGAAAGAGCTGGAGATCCAACTTGTTAAGGTTAGGAAAGAAAAAGACAAAGCTGTTAGCCAGACGGGTGCCTTCACAAAATCCTTGCAAGATGACCGAGGCCGCATGTTATCAGAATACACGGAGCTGGAACAATGGCATCTCAACATGCATTGCCAGAAACATCGCATCATTCAGGAGAGTGCAGCTGAAAACAATGAACTGAAGCAAGAGATCGTAAATGTTCTCAACCAGATGGATGACCTTAATTCTGACAACGCGCTGTTAAAAGCACAGTTGGTTCAGTACAGGGGGGAGCTAAACCAGGTCCTGTCTTTGAAGGATAATCAGTTGAAGCAAAAGCAACAACAGCAAATAAAGAATCTTGAGAATGAGAAATCCATCTTCAAACAGCAATGGAAAGTTGCACAAGGACCCCTTAAACAAAGTAATGAAAGCCCAAAGTCCTTGCAAGAAGAAAATCTGCAAATTTTGGCACAGCTTACAGAGCTCAAGGCTATTGGTTTCCAAAAAGAAGAGGATAAAAATGAAACAAATGCGAGGCAATTAATTCAAGTGCTTCAGCAACAACTTAAAACTAAAACTCTGGAATGCGAAGAACTCAAAAAAGAAAACTAATATTAGAAGAGCTGACTTAAAATAATTGAAAATTTATGAACTGAATTTGAAAATCTGGCTCAAGTAAAGGCGGGAGTGAAAATGTCTGAAAGTGCTGATGGAATAGCGCAGGAGAAACGTGAAGAATAGTTGGTGGGATTGTCAGTGATGAAGCAAAGACTTTTGGATGTTATTAATGAGAACAAGGAAGTTGCTTCTCGGGCAGAATCTTTTGAGAAAACGTTGCTGGCAGTACAGACGGACAGAGACAGATGTCTGGAGGATATTCGGAAACTTCAAATAAGGCAAACATGATCTCAAGGTAGAAATTAATGTTTTCTAAGCACAAATCTTAGAAGGGACTTTTTAAAAGAGCACTTTCATTTACTAATGACGCACGGAAACAAGCCCTTGCATCAATGAATAAATTGAGCAGGATACTAAATCTCAAGGTACTAAAGATGAAGCCATGACATTGCTCATTGATGGGACTTGTTCCTCAGGATGCATATGATGAATAAATATTCGTGTTTTTACATTTTAATTTAAAAGATTCCAAGATGGACACAGCAAAGATATGTTGTAATCATGTTTTACATTCATGTGTGTATAAAGATTGAGCACTGTTTCCATTTTGCAGGAAAAGGAAGAACTGGAAACCCTTCAACAAGCAACACAGCAGGAATGCAGAGAGCAAGATCCGTCCTCCTGCAAGAATGAATTGGCTGAACTAAGGTTTGGTTCTACTTGGACTGGGATATCAGTTCCATTTCTATTGTGCCATACGATCAAATGGGAATATCCCTTGATGCTTTGGCCAGTTAACTACGTTTGAAGTGTCGATGATGATAACAAACACAGCAGTCAATTTTCATAGGGTGGTGTCGTAGAGCCACAAATGATTCAACTCCTTGACGAAGGAGAATCCGCCTGGTTAAAGGAGGAGGACATTCAGTTGCGAATGGCTGCACGGCTTCCTTTAGTTTGTTTTAGATTAGTTCAGTTTAGAGAGAATCTAAATCCAAGATGACTATCAACACGCATTTGGGATTGTTTCAGTTCAATAGGCTCCCATTTGGCATATCATCAGCCCCAGGGATTTTTCAAGGGTTTATGACACAAATTCTAGAGGGAATTGAAGGTGTGGTGTGTTACTTGGATGACATCCTCATCTCAGCCCCTGGCAGGCAGGCACATGATGAAAGGTTGGAAGTGGTACTCAAACGCCTTGAGACACACAGTGTAAGAGTGACGGCACAAAAGTGTGAGTTCTTTCAGAACTCGGTAGAGTACTTGGGTCATAAGATAGACAAGGATAGTCCACACCCCATCAAGGGTAAAGTTGATGCGATCAAGAACACGCCCACTCCCAGAAACAGGCCCTTCGTCCTACTGAGTCTGCGCCGACCAGCAACCATCCCGTACACTAGCGCAATCCTACACACTAGGGACAAATTACAATTTTAACCAATCGAAATAGCCTACAAACCCTCACGTCTTTGGGATGTGGGAGGAAACCAGAATACCTGGAGGAAACCTATGCAGCCACAGGGAGAAGATGCAAACTCCACACAAACAGCACCTACAGTCAGGATTGAACCTGGGTCTCTGGCGCTGTAAGGCAGTAATTCTGCCCCCACTGTTACTTGATGGAATCTGAAGAACCATGTGTACATAATGCGGATGGAATTGGAGAATTCTGCTTGTAGTAGCACTGAATGATTTAGCCACTTAATGCTCCCCCTTTCCTCTTTGACACGCGCCTTTGAATTGTTTTTAAAAATATATATTATTATGGAGTCTTTTTTACAACTTTTTAAGGGAATATAATCTAGGTTATAATTTGCTGAGTAAAACATAATTTCTCCTCCCCTTCCCCTGGCATTTTTGCTAGTTTCCTCCAATTCAAGAAATGGTCTTTCCTGTACTGCTCCATCAAACCGCTTGTAGAGGAATCCACTGACTGCAGAAAGCAGCTGCTTCAAAGTCCTTGGAGAAGATTCCTTGAAAGCCATGTGTTCTTCCCAGCCCTTGGTATCGATGACATTTCATTGAGAAGGTGGGGTTACTGTGTTATCGTTTACGCTGCTGTTTTCTTTCCAGGCATGGACCTCTTCTTGTCAGACCTGCACCCAGGGAGCAAACCATTGAAGTGGAATCAATCGAGGAATGTGAAGAGGCTTTGGAGATAGACCCCAGTGAACAGGTGGTGGTGGCACGGAAGGTGTGTATTGCCAATCAATTCTTTGTTTTCTAGTTTTAATGTAATTTCCTGACATTTTACACTGTATCTTGCCCCCCAACCCCACCCCAGTGAACTGGGAAACTCTGGAAAACCTGCTTCCATGTACTTACTAACTAATAAATAGGATACATAGTACATCGGTTTGGAGTCGGTGATTCAGGCATCAACACAGAAAACCTGGCCTGGTTTCATTGTCCAGCCTCCAGGTCTGCACGTGGTGCCCCTCCCCTCACCCAGCAACTCCTCCTCTCCTGGGAGACATGAGGTGTTTGAATTACTCTTATGTCGCACTCACGCGAATCGGTTTTCAAATGCATATCTCTAATCTCTCTGTTTCAGTGTGAAAGAGCGCAGTGAATACAGGCCAAGGTGTAAGCCAAATCTCAAAATAAATGCAATAAATTTGGTTATCTCATCTTAACCAAAAGAAGATCTGAAATGTAGAGACACCTTTCCAGGAACAGAGAGAGCAGGAAAAACAGCTGATGAAGGTTCATCTTTCCCCACCTTCATCATGCTGTATAGTGTAAGAATGGATACGTCACCCATCACCAAGGAATCCAAGACTAACCATGGAAGAACTGTAATTTTCTGATTGACTGTGATAGAGGATTGTTTAGAATCATAGAAACATAGAAATTAGGTGCAGGAGTAGGCCATTCGGCCCTTCGAGCCTGCACCGCCATTCAATATGATCATGGCTGATCATCCAACTCAGTATCCCGTACCTGCCTTCTCTCCATACCCTCTGATCCCCTTAGCCACAAGGGCCACATCTAACTCCCTCTTAAATATAGCCAATGAACTGGCCTCGACTACCCTCTGTGGCAGGGAGTTCCAGAGATTCACCACTGTCTGTGTGAAAAAAGTTATTCTCATCTCGGTTTTAAAGGATTTCCCCCTTATCCTTAAGCTGTGACCCCTTGTCCTGGACTTCCCCAACATCGGGAGCAATCTTCCTGCATCTAGCCTGTCCAACCCCTTAAGAATTTTGTAAGTTTCAATAAGATCCCCTCTCAATCTCCTAAATTCTAGAGAGTATAAACCAAGTCTATCCAGTCTTTCTTCATAAGACAGTCCTGACATCCCAGGAATCAGTCTGGTGAACCTTCTCTGCACTCCCTCTATGGCAATAATGTCCTTCCTCAGATTTGGAGACCAAAACTGTACGCAATACTCCAGGTGTGGTCTCACCAAGACCCTGTACAACTGCAGTAGAACCTCCCTGCTCCTATACTCAAATCCTTTTGCTATGAAAGCTAACATACCATTCGCTTTCTTCACTGCCTGCTGCACCTGCATGCCCACTTTCAATGACTGGTGTACCATGACACCCAGGTCTCGCTGCATCTCCCCTTTTCCTAGTCGGCCACCATTTAGATAATAGTCTGCTTTCCTGTTTTTGCCACCAAAATGGATAACCTCACATTTATCCACATTATACTGCATCTGCCAAACATTTGCCCACTCACCCAGCCTATCCAAGTCACCTTGCAGTCTCCTAGCATCCTCCTCACAGCTAACACTGCCCCCCAGCTTAGTGTCATCCGCAAACTTGGAGATATTGCCTTCAATTCCCTCATCCAGATCATTAATATATATTGTAAATAGCTGGGGTCCCAGCCCTGAGCCTTGCGGTACCCCACTAGTCACTGCCTGCCATTGTGAAAAGGACCCGTTTACTCCTACTCTTTGCTTCCTGTTTGCCAGCCAGTTCTCTATCCACATCAATACTGAACCCCCAATGTTGTGTGCTTTAAGTTTGTAAACTAATCTCTTATGTGGGACCTTGTCGAAAGCCTTCTGGAAGTCCAGATACACCACATCCACTGGTTCTCCCCTATCCACGCTACTAGTTACATCCTCGAAAAATTCTATAAGATTCGTCAGACATGATTTACCTTTTGTAAATCCATGCTGACTTTGTCCAATGATTTCACCACTTTCCAAATGTGCTGCTATCCCATCTTTAATAACTGACTCTAGCAGTTTCCCCACTACCGATGTTAGACTAACTGGTCTGTAATTCCCCGTTTTCTCTCTCCCTCCCTTCTTAAAAAGTGGGGTTACGTTTGCTACCCGCCAATCCTCAGGAACTACTCCAGAATCTAAAGAGTTTTGAAAGATTATTACTAATGCATCCACTATTTCTGGAGCTACTTCCTTAAGTACTCTGGGATGCAGCCTATCTGGCCCTGGGGATTTATCGGCCTTTAATCCATTTAATTTACCCAACACCACTTCCCGGCTAACCTGGATTTCACTCAATTCCTCCAACTCCTTTGACCCTGCTATTTCCGGCAGATTATTTATGTCTTCCTTAGTGAAGACGGAACCAAAGTAGTTATTCAATTGGTCCGCCATATCCTTGTTCCCCATGATCAAATCACCTGTTTCTGACTGCAAGGGACCTACATTTGTTTCAACTAATCTTTTCCTCTTCACATATCTATAAAAACTTTTGCAGTCAGTTTTTATGTTCCCTGCCAGTTTTCTTTCATAATCTATTTTTCCTTTCCTAATTAAGCCCTTTGTCCTCCTCTGCTGGTCTCTGAATTTCTCCCAGTCCTCCGGTATGCTGCTTTTTCTGGCTAATTTGTACGCATCATCCTTCGCTTTGATACTATCCCTGATTTCCCTTGTTATCCACGGATGCACTACCTTCCCTGATTTATTCTTTTGCCAAACTGGGATGAACAATTTTTGTAGTTCATCCATGCAGTCTTTAAATGTCTTCCATTGCATATCCACCGTCAACCCTTTTAGAATTAATTGCCAGTCAATCTTGGCCAATTCACGTCTCATACCCTCAAAGTTACCTTTCTTTAAGTTCAGAACCATTGTTTCTGAATTAACAATGTCACTCTCCATCCTAATGAAGAACTCAACCATATTATGGTCACTCTTGCCCAAGGGGGCACGTACAACAAGACTGCTAACTAACCCTTCCTCATTACTCAATACCCAGTCTAAAATAGCCTGCTCTCTCGTTGGTTCCTCTACATGTTGATTTAGATAACTATCCCGCATACATTCCAAAAAATCCTCTTCCTCAGCACCCCTGCCAATTTGATTCACCCAATCTATATGTAGATTGAAGTCACACAAAATTGCTGGAGGAACTCAGCGGGTGCAGCAGCATCTATGGAGCGAAGGAAATAGGCGACGTTTCGGGCCGAAACCCTTCTTCAGACTCTAACTGTAGATTGAAGTCACCCATTATAACGGTTTTGCCTTTGTCGCACGCATTTCTAATTTCCTGTTTGATACCATCTCCAACTTCACTACTACTGTTAGGTGGCCTGTACGCAACACCCACCAGCGTGTTCTGCCCCTTAGTGTTTCGCAGCTCTACCCATACCGATTCCACATCCTGCAAACTAATGTCCTTCCTTTCCATTGCGTTAATCTCCTCTCTAATCAGCAACGCTACCCCACCTCCTTTTCCTTTCTCTCTATCCCTCCTGAATATTGAATATCCCTGGATGTTCAGCTCCCAGCCTTGGTCACCCTGGAGCCATGTCTCCGTGATCCCAACTATATCATAGTCATTAATAGCTATCTGCACATTCAACTCATCCACCTTATTACGAATGCTCCTTGCATTGAGACACAAAGCCTTCAGGCTTGTTTTTACAACACTCTTACCCCTTATACAATTTTGTTGAAAAGTGGCCCTTTTTGATTTTTGCACTGGATTTTCCGGCCTGCCACTTTTACTTTTCACCTTGCTACCTATTGCTTCTACCCTCATTTTACACCCCTCTGTCTCTACGCTCACACATTTAAGAAACCCTTTCCATTTAACTCCATCCTCCACTAGCCCATTCGACACCCCACCCCCCTTATTCAGTTTAAAACCACCCGTGTAGCAGTGGCAAACCTGCCTGCCAGAATGCTGGTCCCACACCTGTTAAGATGCAATCCGTCCCTTTTGTACAGTTCCCCCTTACCCCAAAACAGATCCCAGTGATCTAAGAATCTAAATCCCTGCCCCGTGCACCAGTTCCTCAGCCACACGTTCAGGTCCCGTTTCTCCCTGTTCCTGCTCTCGCCAGCACGAGGAACTGGAAGCAAACCGGAGATAACAACCCTGGAGGTCCTGCTTTTCAGCATTTTTCCAAGCTCTTTAAAGTCACGCAGCAGAATATTCATCCCCTTCTTTCCGACATCGTTTGTGCCGACATTCACTACCACTTCCGGATGTTCACCTTCGCCCTTGAGGATTTTCTGCACTCTGTCCGTGACATCCTGGATCCTGGCAAACCCTGCGTAACATACTGCATTCACTTTAACTATTCCCCTCACGGTCTTGTACACCTCTCTAAGGTCACCCCTCACCCTCCTGCACACCAACCCTGCTGAACCTCTCCTATGGCTCAGGCCCTCAAGTCCTGGCAACATCCATCGTAAATAGATACAAAAAGCTGGAGTAACTCAGCGTCTCTGGAGAGAAGGAATGGGTGACGTTTCGGGTGACCCTTCTTCGGAATACCAAAGTAAATCTCGATACAAATCAAAAGCACATAAATCGACAAGGCCGTAAAGTTTAATTGGCCATGTGGAAGGTGAAGTGGCAGGATATAATTGCTGCACAAAACCCTTTGTCGAAAATGTGGCACAGTCATTACTTACGAACGATTGCAGCCAAAAATGCCTTGCGCATTCTAAATGGCCACATAATGGAACAGAGTGTCAATTATTTCATTATTACACAGAGCGTGCTGCGGAGTAGGAATAATTGATTACTTCATCGGTTGCCTGAACTCTGCATTATTTCCCCTCTGTGTGATGTACGGAAATAGCTTAAAATAGTAAGCCAGTGGTTTCACATGGATAGTTCGATAGTAGCGGTGAATTTATAACTCGAAGAACCTGCTCAAAGAGAGATACAGCGTGGAAACAGGCTTCTCAACTCAACTTGCCCACACCGACCAACATGTCCCTCCTACACTAGTCCCACCAGCCTGTATTTGGTACATATCCCTCTAAACACATATCCATCCAAATGTGTTTTAAATATTGTTATAGTCCACTACCTCCTCTGGCAGCTCGCTCCACACACCTTCTATCCTCTGTGTAAAAAAGTGGCCCCTCAGGTTCCTAGTAAATCTTTTCCCCCACACCTTAAGCCTATGTTCCCTGGTTCTCGATTTCCTCAACTGGGTAGAAGACTGTGCATTTACCCAATCTATTCCTTTCATGATCTTATACACTTCTATAAGATCAGCCTCCTGCACTCCATGGAATAAAGTCCTAGCCTGCCCAACCTCTCCCTATAGCTCAGGCCCTCGAGTCCTGGCAACATCTCGTAAATCTTCTCTGCTCCCTCTCCTCCAGATTGACAACATCTTTCCTCTAACAGGGTTCACATGTGAAGCACAATGGACGGGTACATGGATAGGAACGGTTTAGGAAGGTTATGGACCAAACACAGGCAGGTGGGACTAGTGTAGATGGGACATGTTGGTCGGTTTGAGTAAGTTGAGCCGAATGGCCTGCTTGCATGTTGTGTGACTCTAGGCAGGAGAGATAGTTATCCAGAGTCGAATGAATCCATGAGTGACTATTCATCCCAACCCCGGGAAAAGTACCTCAAACACTAACATCAAGCAGTGCACATACGCAAACACACACAATGTACAGGTCCACCACCGATTCTGCGGCAATTAGTGGTCCAGACAAAATTGCGAGTGCATTCTTGAAATGCCCCTGGAACTCCCCCCGAAAATGTGGTACCCAGGCCGGGTGAGGCTGATCTTAACCTCATCGGGACTTCTGTGCCGATCGGCGGGATGAATTTGCCCCCGGCGACCAGAGCTGGCAGATACGTTCCAATTGCCCACACCCACGGCCAACTTTGCGGGCCGATATCTCAGTCCACCGGCGGCCTAGATGGACGGCTCCAGTACCATTAAACTCCCCTCGGAGACCATGACCTCTTTTTGTCCGGAAAAAAGGATAATCCAGAAAGGCTCTGGAACCAAGGGTGCCGGAAAATCGGTGGTGGACCTGTACATGGCAACATCTTTGAATGGTTTCATCACGGCCAGGTCCGGCAACTCGAAACCCCAGGTAAGAAGGAGATTATAAAAGGTGGTGGATGCTGCCCGGTCCATCAGGGGTACTGACCTCCCCACCATCATGCGGTCCTGAGAAAACAAGGCCTGTATACCAAAAGCTCTATTCACCATGGAGGGCAATGTCAAAGATCAATGAAAAACCGAGGATAGACACAAAAGGCTGGAGGAACTCAGTGGGACTGACAGCATCCCTGGAGAAAAGGGGCAGGTGATGTTTCGGGTTTGATTACACTGTCCTGATTAATTTTACTGGTTGTATGCCTTGTTGTCATCTTCTCCCCCGCCAACAATGAACCATTCTAGTCTGCAGAAGGGTTCCGACCTGAAATGTCACCCATTCCTTGTCTCCAGAGATGCTGTCTGTCCCGCTGAGTTACTCTAGCATTTTGTATCTACCTTCGAACGAACCAATCTACTATTCATTGATCATCATCTGCTTTCAAATGTCTTCCACATCTCTCGTTCCCCTCACCCCTGACTCCCAGTCTGAAGAAGAGTCTCGACCCTAAATGTCACCCATTCCTTTTCTCCACAGATGCTGCGTGACCCACTGAGATATTCCAGATTTTGTGTCTAACTTTGGTTCAAACCAGCATCTGCAGTATCCCCTGGCTCCGCTATCTTTAAGAGCCCCACCTAGCTCTCTCTTGAAACTATCCAGAGCATCAGCCTCCACAGCGCTCTGAGGCAGAGAATTCCACAGAATTCATAACTCTCTGTGTAAAGAAGTGTTTCCTCGTCTCCGTTCTACATGGCTTACTCCTTACTCAAACTGCGGTGCTTGGTTCTGGACTCCCCCCAACATCGGGAACATGTTTCCTGCCTCTAGCGTGTCCAAACCCTTCACAATCTTATATGTTTTAATAAGATCTCCTCTCATACTTCTAAACTCCAGTGTACAAGCCCAGCCGCTCCATTCTCTCAGCATATGACAGTCCCGCCATCCCGGGAATTAACCTTGTAAACCTACGCTGCATTCCCTCAATAGCAAGAATGTCCTTCCTCAAATTAGGGGTCCAATACTGTACACAATGGTCTGATTAGGGCCCTGTACAACTGCAGAAGGACCTCTTTGCTCCTATACTCAACTCCTCTTGTTATGAAGGCCAACATGCCATTCACTTTCTTCACTGCCTGCTGTACCTGCATGCTTATTTTCATTAAGTACACAAAAATGCTGGAGAAACTCAGCGGGTGCAGCAGCATCTATGGAGCGTAGGAAATAGGTAACGTTTCTGGCCGAAACCCTTCTTCAGACTGATAGGGGGTGGCAGGGAGAAGGAAGGAAACAAAGGAGGAGGAGGAGCCCGAGGGCTGGGGGATGGGAGCAGACAGCTCGAGGGCTAAGGGAGGGGAGGAGACAGCAAGGGCTAACAAAATTGGGAGAATTCAATGTTCATGCCCCTCCGGATGCAGGCTCCCCAAGCGGAATATGAGGTGCTGTTCCTCCAATTTCCGGTGTTGCTCACTCTGGCAATTTTGTTAGCCCTTGCTGTCTCCTCCCATCCCCCAGCCCTCGGGCTCCTCCTCCTCCTTTGTTTCCTTCCTTCTCCCTGCCACCCCTATCAGTCTGAAGAAGGGTTTCGGCCCGAAACGTTACCTATTTCCTTCGCTCCATAGATGCTGCTGCACCCGCTGAGTTTCTCCAGCATTTTTGTGTACCTTCGATTTTCCAGCATCTGCAGTTCCTTCTTGAACACAACGAACTGCTTATTTTTATTGACTGATCCGCAAGGAACCCCAGATCCCGTTGCACTTCCCATTACCCCAAATTGACACCATTTAGATAGTAATCTGTTTTCCTGGTTTTGCTACCAAAGTGGATAACCTCACATTTATCCGTGTTAAACTGCATCTGCCATGCACCTGCCCACTCACCCAACCTGTCGAAATCACCCTGCATTCTCATAGCATCATCAACTCTCACAGTTCACATTGCCACCCAGCTTTGTGCCATCTGCAAAATTGCTAATGTTACTTTGAATCCCTTCATCTACAGTAAATCATTGATGTATATTGTAAATATCTGCGGTCCCAGCACCGTGCCTTGGGGTACCCCACCAGTCACTGCCTGCCATTCTGAAAGGGACCTGTTAATCCCTACTCTTTGGTTCCTGTCTGCCAACCACTTCTCTATCCATGTCAGCACTCTACCCCCAATACCATGTGCCCTAAGTTTGCCCATTAATCTCCTATGTGGGACCTTATCAAATGCTTTCTGAAAGTCCAAGTACACCACATCCACTGGCCCCCCTCCCTTGTCCATTTTCCTCGTTAGATCCTCAATAAATTCCAGAAGATTAGTCAAGCATGATTTCCCCTTCGCAAATCCATGCTGATTTGGGCTGATCCTGATACTGCTATCCAAATGCTGCTATTTCATCTTTTAATGATTGACTCCAGCATCTTCCCCACCACCGATGTCAGGCTAACTGGTCTATAATTCCCTGTTTTCTCTCTCCCGCCTTTCTTAAAAAGTGGGATAACATTAGCTACCCTCCAATCCACATGAACTGATCCTGGATCTATAGAACATTGGAAAATGATCACCAATGCATCCACAATTTCTAGAGCCACTTCAAAGATATCAAAGGTATTTTATTAGTCACATTCACATACACCGAGGTGTAGTGAAGTGAAATGCTTTTTGCCATTTTGCAGCACACAAAAAAAGAATACAGACATAACACCAATGAGAGTCTTAAACACAAAGAACATCCCCCCACAATGGCTCCCACCATGAGGGAAGGCACAATGTCCAGTCCCCAACCCCAGTTCACCCATAGTCGGGCCTATTGAGGCCTCCACAGTTGCCTCTATGGAGGCCCGATGTTCCTGGCCGTTCTCGCCGGGTGATGTTGCTCCAGCGTCGGGAGAGTCCTCTCCGCGGCTTGGGAACCCTGGAACGGCCGCCTCCGTACTGGAGGCCGCGGCTTCCGAAGCCGACAAGGCCGCGCCGGTTGGAGTTTCACTACTGGCGATCTCGTCGCGAGATCCCAGGCTCCCGGTGTAAAGTTCAACGCCGCCGCCCGCAGCTGGTCGCTCCACAGTCCCGCAGCTCCGCGATGTTTTACCCGGCGGTCTCAGCTCACCGAAGCTCCAACGCGGCGACCCAGGCAAGGCATCGCCCGCTCCACGATAGCGCTCCAGCGCTGTGCCACCGCCGAAGCCGAGGTTCTGGGCGGTCCCCGACAGGAAACGCCGCTCCAGGCCCGCTGGTAGGCCGCGAGGACGGGTCGAAGCTGCAGACCGGAGAAAAGCTGCCTCTCCGACCAGGTAGGGACCCTGAAAGGTAGTTTCCCCCTTCACCCCACCCCCCACATAAAAATGTCTAGACCTCCAAACAAAACACTTTAACTAACTAAAAATAAAAATAAAACGGTGAAAAGACAGACAACTGCTGGCAGGGCAGCCGTGCACAGGACAGCGCCCCCTGATACTTCCTTAAGTAACCTGGGATGCAGACCATCAGGCCCTGGGGATTTATCAGCCTTCAGTCCCATCAGTCTATCCAACACTAATTCCTGCCTAATGTGGATTTCCTTCAGTTCCTACTACATCAGGAGTGTCCTCCTTATTGAAGACGGATCCAATGTACCTGTTCAACTGATCTGCCATTTCCTTGTTCCCCATAATAAATTCAACTTTTTCAGTCTTCAAGGGTCCAACTTTGGTCTTTACCAATTTTTCCTCTTTACATACCTAAAGAAGCTTTTACTATTCTCTTTTATATTCTTGTCTGGCTTACTTTCGTACCTCATCTTTTGTCCCCATATTGTCTTTTTAGTTATCTTCTGTTGCTCCTTAAACATTACTCAATCCTCTTGCTTCCAGCTCATCTTTGTTATGTTATACTTCTTATCTTTTACATTTAAATTGTCCCTGACGTCCCTTGTCAGCCACGGTCGCCCCTTACTCCCCTTGGAATCTTTCTTCGTATTTGGAATGATCTGATCCTGCACCTTCTGTATTATTCCCAGAAATTCCTACCATTGTTGTTCCACTGTCATCCCTGCTAGTGTATCTTTCCAGTCAACTTTGGTCAGCTCCTCCCTCATGACTTCATAGCCGCCTTTATTCAACTGTAACACTGACACCTCCGATCCACCCTTCTCCCTCTCCAATTGTAGAATATACTTGACCATGTTATGGTCACTACCTCCTAATGGCTCCTTGACCTCAAGTTCCTTTATCAAATCCAATTCATTACATAAACTCAGAATTTAAAACAAAACACTAAATCCAAAATTGCCTTCTCCCTGGTTGGCTCCAATACAAGCTGCTCTAAGAATCCATCACGGAGGCACTCCACAAACTCCCTTTCTTGGGGTCCAGTACCAACCTGATTTTCCCAGTCTACCTGCATGGTGAAATCTCCCATAACAACTGTAGCATTACCTATACAACATGCCAATTTTAATTCCTGAATCTACTTGCACCCTATGTCCAGGCTACTGTTTGGGGGCCTTTAGATAAGTCCCATTAGGGTTAGTTTACCCTTACAATTCCTTAGTTCTATCTATACTGACTCCACATCTCCTGTTTCAATGTCACCCCTTGCAAGGGACTGATTGTCATTCCTCACTAACAGAGCTACCCCAGCCCCTCTGCCCACCTGTCTGTCTATTCGATAGGAGATATACCCTTGAGTATTCAGTTCCCATCACCGGCCCTCTTGCAGCCATGTCTCTGTAATTCCCACAACAAGCCGTGCGCGTGAGTTTAGTTTTAGATTTTGAGATGCAGAGTGGAAACAGGCCCTTCAGCGCACCAAGTCTGCGAAGGATATTTAAAATAAAAGGGCTGTTTAAAGTTCACAAGCTGAACCTTTTTTAAAAAAATCAAATTTGAAGGAAAAGTGAAGAATTATAATGAAAATGTTCCCAAGAGCTGGCATCATTCCGGGGAGCACACTGTAATTTTGATAACCAATTTGACAGAGATTTTTAGATCTCCAATTCATGGTTCAAAGATGCAAAAAGTTGGGTCTTCAAGTGAAGCTTTGACTAAGTCAAACCCTATTTTAAAATAATTTTAAATTAAAAGTAGTCTGCAGATGCTGTAAACGAGTTCATGTGGAAGAATAAGCAATGGTTAAACAATTTATTTCATTTGAAGTGAAAATGCAATTTGTCCAATTTAAACTAGTTTGCCTGACCCATGGATATTTGCCCAGCCTCAAAGATTCACGTTTTCTCACCCCATCAACAAAAAAAAGCATGATTAGTCCAAAACGGAATAGATTATTCTACAGAGGCATCGTTTAAGACTCGGCTGAATCCAACATTCCTAAAGCACTACCATAATTAACTTGTTTAAGAAAGAACTGCAGATGCTGGAAAAATCGAAGGTTGACAAAAATGCTGGAGAAACCCAGCGGATGAGGCAGCATGCATCTAGACGCTGCCTCACCTGCTGAGTTTCTCTAGCATTTTTGTCTACCATAATTAATTCACTCCCATCACCCAGGAGGTGGGTATATGGAACAAGCTGCCAGAGGAGGTAGTGGAGGCTGGTACAATGGCATTTAGAAGACATTTGGACAGGACTATTTGGACTAATTGTCTGTTTCTCTAATATACACTGAACTTTTTTTGCTGTTTAGTAAGGGTTTTACAGTGAAATATGTTTACACTACTGTTGTGCTGCTACGTAACCCGCTCCATGACACACTGAGGAGCACCTTCAGCAACAGACTAGTTCCACCAAGATGCAGCACAGAACGCCACAGGAGATCCTGCTTCCCCGTGGCTATCAAACTGTACAACTCCACCCCCTTCTGTCGTGGGGTAGACTGACTACCGCCCTCCCCCTCCCCAATCTTTGCACATCCCCAATCCTTTCCACTCATCACTTTAATTTCATGTTTCATGTTTAGTTTAGTTTAGTTTAGAGATACAGCGCAGAAACAGGCCCTTCGGCCCACCAGGTCCGTGGCAACCAGCGATCCCCGCACATTAACACTAACCAGCGATCATCCCGTACACTAGCACTACTCCACACACTGGGGACACTTACAATGTTACCAAAGCCAATTAACCTACAAACCTGTACGTCTTTGGAGTGTGGAAGAAAACCGAAGATCTCGGAGAAAACCCACGCAGGTCACGGGGAGAACGTACAAACTCCGTATAGACAGCACCCGTAATCTGGAGTGAACCTGGATCTCCGGCGTGCATTCGCTGTAAGGCAGCAACACTACCACTGCGCCACCATGACCACCTTTATCTTGTGTTTTATAACTGTTGGCAGATCAATTTCCCTCCTTGGATAGATAAAGTTCTATCGTATCGTAAGTCAGTATTTAATTGTTCATTTTGTGACATATGACAATAAAACACTCTTGACTCTTGACAGGTACATGGATAGGATAGGTATGGAGAGATGTGGAGCAAATGCAGGCAGGAGGAACTAGTGTAGATGGGGCATCTTGGTCAATGTGGGCAAGACAAAATGTGCAGGAACAGCAGATGCAGGTTTACACTGAAGACAGACACAAAATGCTGGAGAAACTCAGCGGGACAGGCAGATTACAACTCAGCGATATGAATATTGATTTCTCCAACTTCAAGTAACCCTTGCCTTCCCTCTCTCTCCATCTCTCCCCCACCCTAGTTCTCCCACTAGCTTCATTGTCCTGTGAAACGTCACCTATCCATGTTCACCGGAGATGCTGCCTGACACGCTGAGTTACTCCAGCACTCTGAAACGTCACCTTCCCATGTTCTCCACAGATGCTGCCTGACCCACTGAGTTACTCCAGCACTCTGTGAAACGTCACCTATCCATGTTCTCCACAGATGCTGCCTGACCCGCTGAGTTACTCCAGCACTCTGTGAAACGTCACCTATCCATGTTCTCCACAGATGCTGCCTGACCCACTGAGTTACTCCAGCGCTCTGTGAAACGTCACCTATCCATGTTCTCCACAGATGCTGCCTGACCCACTGAGTTACTCCAGCGCTCTGTGAAACGTCACCTATCCATGTTCTCCACAGATGCTCCCTAACATTTGTAATTTCAGGTCAGGACCCTTCCGGTTTGAGTTGGCCAGTGGAGTAGAGAAGCCAAGACAGTTTTTGCACCAACAGTGGATATAAAAAGGTCCAGAGAGGGCAGAAGGCTGGGTAGGGGTGGGGAGGAGGGGAGAGGTGGGGGAATGTTGGAGACTGGAGACAGGATTGTCACTGGATGGATAGGATTCTCTCCCATAAAGAAAAGCTCAGAGGTGGCAGAAGAGCCCTACGTACCTATGTTCCCAATGTCGGGGGACTCCAGAACAGGGGTCACCGTTTAAGAAGAAGACCCACTGAGTCACTCCACCTTTATCTTGGTCTATTAACAGATTCAGATCTCCTTCGATCTCCTCTTGTTAGCCTGCTTGGCGCTCTCCTTTTTCACCGGCATTCTCGATACTCCTTTCTTGGGTTATTGATCCACACAGTGAAGGTTAGAGTTTCGATCTACCAGCTGTTTCAATGCCTGGCAGAATGGGTTTGGTGAACCCACTTCAAGTTGACAGATGGAATGGAGCCCGTCCGTCTCTCATGGTTACGGATGCTGTTCACTGTGAGGTCGCCGGCCAGGCACATTATGAGGTCACCTCTGATTATGATGGTTTACAAACTTGCCATCTTACGAATGGAAGGCCGGCCCAGAAGGGAATAAACCACTTCACCATATGACCACAGGTTACAGTGGTTATAACCAACTGGACTCAAGTGTTAGATACAAGCAACTCAGTTCAATTGAGTTTATTGTCACGTGTACAGAGAAATGCTTTTAGTCGTGGGCTAAAAACAGTCAGCAGAAAGATAATGCATGATTACAATTGAGTTATTTACAATGTATAGATACATGGTAAGGGAATAACGTTTAGTGCAAGATAAAGCCAGCAAGGATAGTCCGAGGGTCAACAATGAGGTAGGTAGTAGTTCAGAACTGCTCTCTGGTTGTGGTAGGATGATTCAGTTGCCTGATAACAGCTGGGAAGAAACTGTCCCTGAATCTGGAGGTGTGCGTTTTCACACTTCTGTACCTTTCCTAATTTGAGGAAGGACATTCTTACTATTGAGGGAGTACAGCATAAGTTCACCAGGTTAATACCCAGGATGGCGGGATTTACGTATGATGAAAGAATGGGTCGACCGGGCCTGAATTCACTGGAATTGCGAAGGATAAGAGGGGATCTTTTAGAAACATATAAAATTCTTAAAGGAGTGAAGGCTAGATGCAGGAATATGTTCCTGATGTTGGGGGAGTCCAGAACCAGGGGTCACAGTTTAAGAATAACGGGTTAGGCCATTTAGGACACAGAAGAGGGAAAACTTTATCACGCAGAAAATCTGTAGAATTCTCTGCCACAGAAGGCAGTGGAGGACAATTCACTGGATGTTTTCAAGTGAGTGTTGGATGTGGCTCTTAGGGCTAACAGAATCAAGGGATATGTGGAGATAGCAGGAATGGGGTATTGATTTTGGATGATCAGCCAAAATCATATTGAAAGGCGGTGCTGGCTTGAAGGTCCATATGGCCTACTCCTGCAACTATTTTCTATGTTTCTACATCATGGTGAGTCCAGCACTCGTTGACGTCTGGTCCTGAAGAAGGGTCCTGTACCAAAACGTCACCCACCCATGTTCTCCAGAGATGCTGTTCGACCCGCTGAGTTACTCCAGCACTCTGTTCCTTCATAGTCTGGCTGGTGTCTTGCTTATATGACAGAGCTACATTGCCAATGCACACAAGTTCCAACTTTGCTGTCAACATGAAACTGTTGACAGTTCAAGAAATGAAATACGTTGATGAAACCCGAGTGATGGACAAGATAATGCTTCACAGGAGAAAGTTAAATCTGCATTGAATTAAACCCCACTTGTAGAAACTAAACTAAAGGAAGATGTTTACAAAAGTTATGAGTTTGATTCTATTACTCCAGAAGTGAAGGGCAGGTGGGGGAGAGTCTAAGGCAATTACACCCCTTCATATGATCAATACAGGGGATAAGGGGTTGTCTTAATCTACTTAGAACTGTCAAGAAATAAAAGGCAAACAATATTAAATCTCAAGTGTTTTCGTGTCGAGATACAGTGTGGCAACGGGCCCTTTGGCCCACCGAGTCCACGCCGACCAGTATTCACCTGTACACCCGCCCTATCCTACACACTGGGGACTTTTTACCAAAGCCAATTAACCTACAAACCTGCACGTCTTTGGGGTGTGGGAGGAAACCGGAGCACCCATAGAAAACCCACGCGGGTCACGGGGAGAACGCACAAACTCTGTACAGACAGCACCTGGGTCCCCGGCGCTGTGAGGCAGCAACTCTACCGCTGAGCCACACTACCTTGTTGGGGAAAAATACTTAAAAAGCAGCAGAATATTTTTGACATTTACCAAATAAGAGTTGTCTATAGTCAAAGTGTGTGTAGTTTGTTCCTGGCACAAAAATACTTCTGCTTTATCAGTTTCACACTTAACTTTATAAACCTAAAGACTCCATTGTTGGAATGCAATTCAACATTTGGCAAATCTGAACACCTTAACAGACAGATTTAAAGCACACAGAGGGATTACTGGAGTACATTTTCCCTTTGTAGTCCCTGAGAAATCAGTGGCTGTGGCAGAGGGTTGTTCTGATGTTCTAGGCCATGCCAATCCAGATATGATTGAATGACGGAGAGGACTTGATGTGCCAAATGGAGAAGGAACATCTCATTGGGTTATAAAGTTTGCAGAGGGCTAACATACAACTTCCTTAGCATCAAGTGAATTGTTCAGCATGGTGGCGCAGCGATAGACTAAGAGTTGCTGCCTTACAGTGCCAGAGACCCGGGTTCGATCCTGACTACGTGTGCTTGTAGTTTGTACGTTCTCCCTGTGACCCGCGTGGGTTTCCTTCGGGTGCTCTGGTTTCCTCCCACATTCTAGAGATGTGCCGGTTTGTAGGTTAATTGACGTCTGTAAATTGCCCCTAGTGTGAAGGATATAGGACTAGTGTACAGGTGATCGTTGGTTGGCGTGGACTCGGTGGGCAGAAGGGCCTGTTTACACGCCATCTCTCTAAAACAAACTATTGCCGTTACCTCGTTGGTCTCAGTTTAACATTGCTTGTGAAAGTCAGCAAAGTGCAAGATACTTTCTATAGCCCTCAGACCAGTGAGCTCATGTGTTCATATCTTTAACCAGACAATCAGAACCTTTTTTAGTTTAGTTTAGAGATACAGCACAGAATCAGGCCCTTCAGCCCACCGCGTCCACGTCAACCAGCGATACCCGTGCATTAAACTACCCCGCACACACTAGGGACAATTTACATTTATACCAAATTAACCTACTGTCTGGACTGACATCTTCAACCTGTCACTTGCTCAAACAGTTGTTCCCACGTGCCTTAAAACCACCTCCATCGTGCCGGTGCCAAAACACTCCACTGCGGCGAGCCTTAATGACTTCCGCCCAGTTGCACTTACTCCCATCATCAATGAGTGCTTCGAGAGGCTGGTCCTGGCACACCTCAAAGGCTGCCTACCTCCCACACTGGACCCCTATCAGTTCGCCTACCGCAAGAACAGGAGTACGGAGGATGCCATCTCAACGGCACTTCACTCCGCCCTCTCCCACCTCGACAACAGAGACATCTACGTGAGAATGCTGTTCATCGACTATAGCTCAGCATTTAACACCATTATCCCCTCAAAACTGATCACCAAACTCAGCGACCTGGGCATCGACCCCTCCCTCTGCAACTGGATACTGGACTTTCTAACTAACAGACCCCAGTCTGTTAGGTCAGACAACCACACCTCTTCAACCCTCACCCTGAACACCGGCATTCCATCTGGCTGTGTGCTGAGTCCCCTCCTCTACTCCCGCTTCACCTACGACTGCACACCTGTACATGGTACTAACACCATCATCGAGTATGCAAATGATACAACAGTGATCAGCGACAACGATGAGTCGGCCTATAGGGAGGAGATCCAGCTCCAAGCAGCATGGTGCGCTGACAACAACCTGGCCCTTAACTCTAAGAAGACCAAGGAGCTCATTGTGGACTACTGAAGGTCTAGGGGTGGCACGCACACCCCCATCCATATTAACGGGACGGAGGTGGAACGTGTTTCCAGCTTCAGGTTTCTGGGGGTCAACATCTCTGATGGCCTCTCTTGGACCCACAATACCTCAACACTGGTCAAGAAGGCTCACCAGCGTCTCTTCTTCCTGAGGAGACTGACGAAAGTCCATCTGTCTCCTCAGATTCAGGTGAACTTCTACCGCTGCACCATCGAGAGCATCCTTACCAACTGTATCACAGTATGGTATGGCAACTGCTCTGTCTCTGACCGGAAAGCACTGCAGAGTGTGGTGAAAACTGCTCAACGCATCACCGGTTCCTCTCTCCTCTCCATTGAGTCTGTCCAAAGCAAGCGATGTCTGCGAAAGGCGCTCAGCATCGTCAAGGACTGCTCTCACCCCAGCCACAGGCTGTTTACCCTCCTCCCATCCGGGAGGCGCTACAGGTCTCTCCATTACCGGACCAGCAGGTCCAGGAACAGCTTCTTCCCTGCGGCTGTTACACAACTTAACTCTGCACCTTGGTGATTGTCAATCACCCATCCCGGACTCTCCTTCCCCCAGAACAATTGCACTACTGCTACTGTATGTACATATATATATTTTACTGTTCCATTATTCTATGTTCGCTCTTCTGGGTGAGATGCTAACTGCATTTCGTTGTCTCTGTACTGTACACTGCACAATGACAATAAAGATTGAATCTGAATCTGAAACCTGCATGTCTTTGGAATGTGTGAGGAAACTGAAGATCTCGGAAAAAAACCCCACGCGGGTCAAGGGGGAAATGTACAAATCTGTACTGACAGCACCCGTAGTCAGGATCGAACCCGGGTCTCTGGCACTGCAAGCAGTGTAAACCAAGAACTCTACTGCTGCGCCACCGTGCCCGCCCCTTTTTCCCAGGACTGAGATGGAATACTAGAGGGCATAGCTTTAACGAGAGTGGGGCAAAGTTTAAAGATGTGTGGAGCAAGTTATAAGAGGTTAGAGTGCACCTTGAGTGTGTTGCCAGGGGTGGTGGAGGCAGATACAACAGTGGCATTTAACAGGTTTTTGGATAGGCAGGGAATGGAGGGATAATGATAATGTACAGACAGATAAGAGTTGGCAGTGGTGTTATGTTTAGCACAAACATTGTGGGCCGAAGGGCCTGTTCCTGTGTTGTATTGTTCTATGTTCTATACCTCAGGTTATCAATCTTTACCTTTAACAAAGGGTTTAGTGGGGAAGGGAATGAAATGAGTTAAGATAAGCTGATTTAAACTTTAGGGATATAGCGCGGAAACAGGCCCTTTGGCCCACGGAGACCACACCGACCAGCGATCACCCCGTACACTAGCACTACCCTGCGCACTAGGGACAATTTACAAATTTTCCGAAGCCAATTAACCTAGAAAACCTGCAGGTCTGTGGAGTGTGGGAGGAAACCGGAGCACCCGGAGAAAACCCACGCTGTCACAGGGAGAAGGTACAGGCAGCATCCCCGGTCAGGATTGACCCCGGGTCTCTGGCGCTGTAAGGCTGCAACTCCATCGCTGCTCCACCGTGCCGCCCAAATAGTTGCACATCAGATTAGACACGTTAGGAAGAAGAACGTGTCCAACATTGTAGATTCTATTGCGGAGTTCGATTACTTCAGGCATATATAAATGCTAGACGCAGCTGTTATAACCATATAACCATATAACAATTACAGCACGGAAAACAGGCCATCTCGGCCCTACAAATCCGTGCCGAACATTTATTTTCCCCTAGTCCCATCTACCTGCACTCAGACCATAACTCTCCATTCCTTTCCCGTCCATGTACCTATCCAATTTATTTCTAAATGATAAAATCGAACCTGCCTCCACCACTTCCACTGGAAGCTCATTCCACACAGCTACCACTCTCTGAGTAAAGAAGTTCCCCCTCATGTTACCCCTAAACTTCTGTCCCTTAATTCTCAAGTCATGTCCTCTTGTTTGAATCTTCCCTACTCTCAATGGGAAAAGCTTATCCACGTCAACTCTGTCTATCCCTCTCATCATTTTAAAGACCTCTATCAAGTCCCCCCTTAACCTTCTGCGCTCCAAAGAATAAAGACCTAACTTGTTCAACCTTTCTCTGTAACTTAGTTGCTGAAACCCAGGCAACATTCTAGTAAATCTCCTCTGTACTCTCTCTATTTTGTTGACATCCTTCCTATAATTAGGCGACCAAAATTGTACTTGTAACAGATTGGTAAAAGGAACCCTAAGAAGGAAAAATAATCATTCACTCCTCCTGCCACCTTTAACCTTGGCAGGTAGGATAGGAGGCACAGGTCAGTGGGGTCGAATGGCCCGATTTGCACAATCTAAATGGAGTAGTCCTACTGGGGTCACCAAACCCACAAAGTGTCTCATTCATTCCTTCTCTCCAGAGATGCTGCCTGTCCCGCCGAGTTACTCCAGTACTTTGTGTCTATCTCTGGTGTAAACCAGCATCTGCAGTTCCTTCCTACACATTTTGAACGTGGTTTGAATGTTTACCTCATGCATTCCAAAAGATTTGAGGCAGACATTACTGCTTCAGTTCGAGCAGAGAGTTCAGTTTCTACTTGGCACTTGACCAAAAACCAGAAGGTATTTTAGTTTTCTAAATGTCTCACCCAGCTAGATTTTAAAATAAGCCTGCAGTCTTCAACGTGGGTGGTTTAAGTGGAAAACTACAATTCTGAACTAGGAATCATCCTGTATTAGTCACTAATGGCTGCATGCTACACTTGGGAGTTTTGTCTTCTTAAAAACATCTGTCACTTACACAGAAACTTTGAGTGTAACTACTTGGGGATTTTCACTGAACCTTGGCTTACAGCACAAGACCCTGTCTTGAGCATAACTCTTGGATTTAAGCAAGCACATCACACAATTTCCCCTGCAACCACAGGAGATGGAACACCTGTCCCTACACAATAGACAATAGGTGCGGGAGTAGGCAATTCCTGCCCTCCCCATATCCCCTGACTCCGCTATCTTTAAGAGCCCTATGTAGCTCTCTCTTGAAAGTATCCAGAGAACCGGCCTCCACCGCCCGCTGAGGCAGAGAATTCCACAGACTCACCACTCTCTGTGACAAAAAGTGCTTCCTCGTCTCCGTTCTAAATAGCTTACTCCTTATTCTTAAACTGTGGCCCCTGGATCTGGACTCCCCCAACATCGGGAACATGTTTCCTGCCTCTAGCGTGTCCAAACCCTTAACAATCTTATATGTTTCAATAAGAACCCCTCTCATCCTTCTAAACTCCAGAGTGTACAAGCCCAGCCGCTCCATTCTCTCAGCGGGAATTAACCTTGTAAACCGACGCTGCACTCCATCAATAGCAAGAATGTCTGTCCTCTAATTAGGGGATAAAAACTGCACACAACACTCAAGGTGTGGTCTCACTAGGGCCCTATACAACTGCAGAAGGACCTCTTTGCTCCTATTCTCAACTCATCTTGTTATGAAGGCCAACATGCCATTCGCTTTCTTCACTGCCTGCTGTACCTGAATGCTTACTTTCATACTGATGAACAAGGAACCCCAGATCCCTTTGTACTTCCACTTTTCCCAACTTGACACTATTTAGATGGTAATCTGCCTTCCTGCTTTTGATACCAAAGTGGATTACCTCACATTTATCCGCATTAAACTTCATCTGCCATGCATCAGCCCGCTCCCCCAACCTGTCTAAGTCACCTTGCATTCTCATAGTTCACACTGCCACCCAGCTTTGTGTCATCTGCAAATTTGCCAATGTTACTAATGCTACAAATTAGCTAATTTGCTAATCATCCAAATCATTGGAAATAGCTGCGGTCCCAGCACCAAGCCTTGCGTTACCCCACTAGTCACCGTTAATCCCTACTCTTTGTTTCCTGTCTGCCAACCAATTTTCTATCCATGTCAGCACTCTACCCCCAATACCATGTGCCCTAATTTCACCCACTAATCTCCTATGTGGGACTTCATCAAATGCTTTCTGAAAGTCCAGGTGCACTACATCCACTGGCTGTCCATTGTCCATTTTCCAAGTTACATCCTCAAAAAATTCCAATAGATTAGTCAAGCATGATTTCCCCTTCGTAAACCCAAGCTGACTCGGACCGATCCTGTTACTGGTATCCAAATGTGCCACTATTTCATCATTCATAATTGACCTGCGTCTTTCCCACAACCAATGTCAGGCTAACTGGTCTATAATTCCTTGTTTTTGCTCTCCCGCCTTTCTTAAAAAGTGGGATAACATTAGCAAACCTTCAATCCACAGGAACTGATTCTGAGTCCATAGAACATTGGAAAATTACCACCAATGCATCCACGATTTCTAGAGCCACTTCCTTAAGTACCCTGGGATGCAGACCATCAGGCCCTGGGGATTTATCAGCCTTCAGTCCCATCAGTCTATCCAACACCATTTCCTGCTTTATGGGGATTTCCTTCAGTTCCTCTGTCACCCCAGATCCTCTGGCCACTAGTACATCAGGAAGATTGTTTGTGTCCTCCTTAGTGAAGACAGATCCAAAGTACCTGTTCAACTTATCTGTCTTTTCCTTGTTCCCAGTAATAAATTCACTTTTTTCGGTCTTCAAGGGTCCAACTTTGGTCTTAACTAAATTTTTCCTCTTCACATACCTAAAGAAGCTTTTACTATCCTGCTTTATATTATTGGCTAGCTTACCCTCGTCCTCATCTTTTCTCCATGTATTGTCGTTTTAGTTATCTTCTGTTGTCCTTTAAACATTACTCGATCCTCTTGCTTCCCGCTCATCTTTGCTACTTTGTATTTCTTCGCTTTAATTTTCATACTGTCCCTGACGTCCCTTGTCAGCAATGGTCTCCCCTTCCTCCCCTTGGAATCTTTCGTCCTCCTAGGAATGAACTGATCCTGCATGTTCCGTATTATTCCTAGAAATACCTGCCATTGTTGTTCCACTGTCATCCCCGCTAATGTATCTTTCCAGTCAACTTTGGCCAGCTCCTCCTAGTCAGTTGAGCTAGTGTCTAAATATACACACAGATGCAGCATAGAGTCATAGAGCTGTACCGCATGGATACAGGCCCATTAGCCCAATGCATACATGCTGACCAAGTTGTCTATCTGTGCCAGTCCCAACTGCCTGCACCTAACCCATGTCCCTCCATACAATACAATACAATACAATTTTATTGTCATTTGAGCCTCAGTGAGGCTCAAACGAAATTCTGTTTCCACAGCCATACAAACAAAGACAATTCCTAGACATACACACAATTTAGTTCACACAAACATCCATCACAGTGAACCCACTGTGATGGAAGGCAAAGTCTTTTCTCTCCCCTGTTCTCCATGACTCTCCCGATGTCCAAGCCCCAGGCGGGCGATGATAAGTCCCACGGCCATTTTAGGCACCTAACCCATGTCCCTCCATACATTTTCTATCCATAATATTGTGGATAAACTTGATGTTTTAATGAAAAAGCAGAAAGACAGAGCACTATAGGAATTGTGTTTGATTCAGAAATATTGATAAAGATATCTGCGTCTTTGTGCACTAATCACTGAAAGCAGACATGTGATGCAGAATGCAGTAAGTAGGCAAGTGATATTTGTTGCTCTTCTCTTCTGGAGTTTTTGAGCACAGTAACAAGATGTCTTGTTGCCATATTACAGGATATTCCTGAGACCACTCCTTGTGTGCTGTTTTGTTCTCCTTACCCGAGAAAGGGTTTTCCAGCCACAGAAGGAATTTAGCCAAAGCTCACCAGACTGATTCTTGGAATGGCAGGGCTAACGTGTGAGGAGAGGAGGAGCCACTGGGCCAGTAGTCACTGGAGATTGGAAGACACGAACGGGACCTCACTAAATCAAGAAAAAACCTCAGAAAAATGTCTTCATTCTGAATATAGTGATCCTTTAAAATTCACCCCACGGAAAAAGTGGTAGATGACAATGAACTGAATCCAGTTAAGTAGGGGATAGTTTTTTTTTTACACAAATGGCATCAATGATTATAGGGAGAGAATTGTAATATGGGGTTGACAGAGAAGGTTGTGTTGGATGACGGAACGGGCTCAAAGTGCCAAATAATCCACTCCTGCTCCTCTTTTGCATGTTTCAATAAGTAAGTAAGTAAGTAAGTTTATTGGCCAAGTATTCACATACAAGAAATTTGCCTTGGTGCTCCACCCACAAGTAACAACATGACATACAGTGACAGCTACAAATGACTCAGAAAACACTAAACATTAATAATAATAAAACATTAATGATAAAACACCATTGATCAAGCATGTGAACCAACAAAATACCAGATCAAAGGGAGGCTACAGATTTTTAGCTGTTGAGTAGAGCAACTACTCATGGATAAAAACTGCTTTGACAGTCCGGAGTCGCCTTCCAGAGGGAAGTGATTCAAAGAGTTTGTGGCCAGGGTGAGAGGGGTCAGAGATGATCTTACCCGCTCGCTTCCTGGTCCTTGCAGTGTACAGTTCATCAATGGAGGGAAGGTTGCAGCCAATAACCTTCTCTGCTGATCGGATGATTCGCTGCAGTCTCCAGGTCTCGTGCTTGATGGCTGAGCCAAACCGGACCATGATGGAGAAGGTGAGAACAGACTCTACGATGGCCGTGTAGAATTGGACCATCGTTGCCTGTGGCAGATTGTGCTTCCTCAGCTGCCGCAGGAAGTACATCTTCTGTTGTGCCTTTTTCACTGTGGAGTCGATGTAGCCCCCCACTTATGGTCCTTGGAGATGATGGTTCCCAGGAACATAAAAGACTCCACATATGTGACTGTGGTGTTGCTGATGGTGAGTGGGGGGAGGGGAGGGGGAGCTCTCCTAGAGTCTACAATCAATTCCACTGTCTTAAGAGCATTAAGCTCTAGGTTGTTGCTATGGCACCAGGATGCCAGCTGTGACACTTCCTGTCTGTAGGCCGATTCCTCCCCATCCTGGATCAGTCCAATCAGGGTTGTGTTGTCCGCAAACTTGACAAGCTTGACAGAGGTGTCTGTGGAGGTGCAGTCGTTTGTGTAGAGAGAGTAGAGGAGAGGAGAGAGTACGCAGCCTTGCGGTGCTCCTATGCTGAGCGTTTACGAGTCCGAGATGTGCTTTCCCAGCCAAAGTAAGCCAAATGGGCACTGGAGGGTGAAGGGTTGGAAACTAAGACCCTCGGACAGGTGAGTGGACAAGACAGGTTTAGAGGGGAGAATGGACCACAAGTGTGTGGGCCTTTGGTACCTTCTCAAGATGGCGTTATGAACGGCGAGACCCTAACAAGATGGCCGCCATCAACCCCTCACAAAGATGGCCGCCGGCATCCGACCAATCAGCGGTGCCGACCTCACCTGCCCTCACCAAGATGGCCGCCCCGGACCGAGTCTCCCCTTCGACCGCATGAAAATGGAGGCGGAGAAGCGGCAGTTGGTGACATCGCTGCGGACGGAGCTGAGGTAAATAATGTTGTAAATGAGCGGGATCTGTGGGGTCAACATGAGGTCAATGACCACATCATCTACAGTACATGTGTGTGTGTGGGGTCAACATGAGGTCAATGACCACATCATCTACAGTACATGTGTGTGTGTGGGGTCAACATGAGGTCAATGACCACATCATCTACAGCACATGTGTGTGTAGGGTCAACATGAGGTCAATGACCACATCATCTACAGTACAGTACACGTGTGTGTAGGGTCAACATGAGGTCAATGACCACATCATCTACAGTACAGTACAGTACACGTGTGAGTGTGTGTGTGGGGTCAAACTAGTTATAAATAAACCAGACTCACCCTCTTATTAACTCAGGTCAATAATTGAGGTTATAAATAAATAAATAAATCAGCAGCGGAATCAGTGAAATAAATAAACCCGGTAAACCTGGGGGAGAGAAAGAGAGCTGAGGTCAATCTCCACATAAACTACACGTCTGGGGTCCATAATATACTCACTGTCTGGAGCAGCGTCCTGAGATAAAACACGTTATAAACATCTCCCTCTCTGGTTCCCAACTGGCTCTCTCTGGCTCTGTAAATAATCAATAAATCACCAAATAAACTACACGTCTGGGGAAATAAACCCGGTCTGGGGTAAAACTGGGGTAAATAATGTTATAAACACACAGGGGAGCAAAATAAACCCGGTCTGGGGTAAAACGGGTAAATAGTGTTATAAACACACAGGGGAGCGGAATAAACTGGGCTGTGGAGTCGTTGACGTCAAAACATCCGACCCCGACCCCTCGGTAAAACAATTCTAAATCTGCTGTGACGACATTACACAAGTTGGTATTTCACAAGAACCACCTGAATCATCAAGCTGCCTTTTAAACCCATGTCCATAAAGTTTTGAGTCTAACGGTTGTAGCTGTGCTATTGTGACTTTTTTTTTAAATGTTATTCTTGAAATAAAAACCACAATTCATTATGCTAAATGAAAAAAAATAAAGAAAGGGCCAAGACAACATTAAAATTCCATTGAATTAAGTAAAAATGTTAAAAGATTATACTCCAGAATTGATTAAACTAAGGCCACTAAATGCCTACATTATGCAATAGAAAATCAAAGTAAATGCATCGGTAGTTAAGTTTGTTACAAAAGTACATTCCTAAAATTTATTAATAACATCCTTAGGAACTGAATTGTTTCAGCCAGATCCTCTTTCACTAAATCTGATTTAAATATTGTCAGCGCGTGGAACAGTCTCTCCACGCTGACCTGAGTGGGTGATATGGCTGTTACTATCATAGCTGCAAAATTTATCTATTTCTGGATAAGTAGGGATGATGGGGAATTATTGACCAGTTAGCCTGACATCGGTGGTGGGGGAGGTGCTGGAGTCAATTATTAAAGAAGTAATAACGGCAAATTTGGATAGCAGAAAAGGATTGGTCCAAGTCAGCATGGATTTATGAAGGGGAATCCTGCTTGACTAATCTTCTGGAATTTTTTGAGGATGTGACAAGTAAAATGGATGAAGGAGAGCCAATGGATGTCGTGTATCTGGACTTTCAGAAATACTTCGATAAGGCCCCACACAGGAGATTAGGTGGCAAAATTAGAGCACATGGTATTGGAGGTAGGGTATTGACATGGATAGAGAATTAGTTGGCAGACAGGAAACAAAGAGTAGGAATAAACAGGTCCGTGCCAGAAGGGCAGGCAGTGGCAAGTGGAGTGCCGCAAGGCTCGGTGCTGTGGCCGCTATTATTTGCAATATATATTAATGATTTAGATGATGGAGTTAAAAGTAACACTAGCAAATTTGCAGATGACCCAAAGCTGAGTGGTAGTGTGAAATGCGAAGAGGATGCTAGGAGGTTGCAGGGTGACTTGACAGGTTGAGTGAGTGGGCAAATTTGAATTTGAATTTGAATTTGAATTTATTGTCATTCAGACCTTTCGGTCTGAACGAAATTACGTTGCCTGCAGTCATACACAATAATAATAAATAACAAAACATAAAATAAACACAAATTAACATCCGCCACAGTGAGTTCACCAAGCACCTCCTCACTGTGATGGAGGCAAAAGTCTTAGTCTCTGTCTCTTCCCTCCTTGTTCTCCCTCTGCGCTGAGGCGACCCAGGCCGAAGATGCCGCCCTCCAGTCCAGCGGACCTCCGTGGTGATGTCGCCGCTGCCGAAAGCCGGAACGCCGTCTCCGCTCCGAGTCAGCCCGCCACAGCCTCAGCTCCGAGTCCCGCTTGATCAGCTCCGAGTCCCACTGCCTCAGCGAGTCGGGCCGCTGCCGAAAGCTGGAACGCCGCATCAGCGAGTCGAGCAACCGCTGCCTCAGCCTCGAAGTTGGCCAGCCTCGTGTTGGTAAGTCCTGGCTGGCTCTGCCTCCGGAGCCTCGAGGTTGGTCGCAGGTTGGAGGCCGCCAGCTCCGCCATTAGGCCTCAGCGCAGACGGAGGCAGAGAAGGGGGATACGACACGAAAGTCCCATTCCCCCGAAGGAAGAGACAAAAAAACATGTTTCACCCCCCCCCCCATAACACAACCTAATAAACTAAAATTCAGCTAAAACAACAACAAAAAAAGCAACAAAAAAAGTAAAAACAGACGGACTGCAGGCGAGCCGCAGCTGTTCAACAGCGCTGCCACTTCCAGATGGCATGGCAGATGCAGTATAATGTAGATAAATGAGAGGTTATCCACTTTGGCGGCAAGAACAAGGAGGCAGATTATTATCTCAAAAGTGTCAGATTAGTAAAAAGGGAAGCCCAACGAGACCTGGGTATCCTTGTACACCACTCACTGAAACTACACATGTAGGTGTAGCAGACTGAAGAAAACTAAGGACATGTTGGCCTTCATAATGAGAGGATTTGAGTAAAGGAGTAAAGAGGTCCTTCTGCAGTTGTACAGGGACCTGGTGAGACCACATCTGGAGTAATGTGTGCAGTTCTGGTCTACTAATTTGAGGAAGGACATACTTGAGGCAGTACAGTGTAGGTTCACCAGGTTAATCCCCGGGATGGTGGGACGGTCATATAAGCAAAGATTGGAAAGACTGGGCTTGTATTCATTGGAATTTCAGATGAGAGGGATCTTATAGAAACACATAAAATTATAAAAGGACTGGACAAGCTAGATGCAGGAAAAATGTTCCCAATGTTGAGGCCACAGTCTGAATAAAGTGGAGGCCATTTATAACTGAGATGAGAAAAAACCTTTTCACCCAGAGAGTTGTGAATGTGTGGTATTCTCTGCCACAGAAGGCAGTGGAGGCCAATTAATTGGATGAATTTAAAAGAGAGTTAGATAGAGCTCTTGGGGCTAGTGGAATCCTGGGATATGGGGAAAAGGCAGGCCCGGGTTACTCATTGTGAACGATCAGCCATGATCACAATGAATGGCGGTGCTGGCTCGAAGGGCCAAATGGCCTCCTCCTGCACCTATTTTCTATGTTTCTATGCCCCATCTGCATGATTCACTTTATCTATTCCCCTCAACATTTTATGTACTTGCAGGGCTTTTATCCAATAATATTGGTTTATTAATGTATTGAATTTGTGTTTATTGCATGGTATCTATGTATATTGCGTTAATAGGCCTGTAAATCTGCACTGTAAAAATGTAATTGTTCCACTGTCGGTACGTATAACATCCAACGAAACATAGCTGAATGGATAGAAAATTGGCTTCAAGGAAAGATGGTGGAAGATTGCTTCTCGGACTGGAGTCCTGTCACTAGTGGTGTGCCTCAGGGTTCGGTGCTCGGCCCGTTACTGTTTATCATCTACATCAATGATTTGGATATGAACATACAGGGCAAGATTAGCAAGTTTGTTGATGATACAAAAGTGGATAGTTTTGCAGATAATTGTGAAAAATTGCAGCAGGATCTGGATCGATTGGCCAGGTGGGCTGAGGAATGGTTGATGGAATTTTTTTTTTTTTTTTTTTTTTTTTTTTTTTTTTTTTTAACGGTGGGGTATAAAATAATTTTATTTTTTTTAAACACGGTTGGTATATCCTTTTTTGCGAGTTTTGTGTTACAATAGAGCGATTGTTTTTCCTTTTTTTTTCTTTTCTTTCTTTTTTTTTTTTTATATTTTATTTTATTAGAAGTAAGTACAGTCATATGGCACCAAAGTGCCTAATATATATTTTCATAATACATTTTATGTACAACTTCTTTTTTTTTTTTTTTGTTACACTGAAAAAAGATTAGAATAAGAAAAAGAAGTTAGATAGTAAAGGATAGAAAGATGTGAAATATATAGTGTGTGAAAAAAGAAAACGAGTAAATGAAGAAAGTTGAGAGAGAGAATAGAGAGAAGAAAAGAAAAAAAGAGGAGATCATTATTTATAGTCTTGACCAACCCTCGTCCAGTCCTGAAACAGTTATTTTTTACAATTGTGTTGCACCATATGATTCCAAAAAAACGACGAATGGAGACCAACTCGTTATGAATTGGTCTGATTTATCCATTAGGAGGAATCGCATTTCCTCAAGATGAGCGGTGTCCAACATACTTGCAATCCACATTTTAAGCGTTGGTATTGATGTACCCTTCCAAAATTTAAGAATTAATTTTTTTGCTATTATTAAACCATAGTTAAGGAATAGATTTTGAGATGTGTTCAATTTATTCCCATCTTCCATTACGCCAAATATAATCATTTCAGTATTAGGTTCCATTCTTGTCTTGAATAATTTTGTAAATATTTCAAAAATATCATTCCAAAATCTATAAAGTTTTATGCAGGAGACTAAGGAGTGTGTTATAGTTGCCTTTTGGGCTAGACATTTATCACAAGTGGCGGATATATTTGGATAAAATTTGTTCAATCTTGTTTTTGAGTAATATAATCTATGTACAATTTTAAATTGAATTAAATTATGTCTTACATTAATTGAACATTTGTGAATATATATCAGGTATTTTTCCCATTTAACCTTCGTAATTTTTATCATTAGTTCCCGTTCCCACTCTTCTCTAAGTACCTCTGTCGATGGTAGGTCTATATTTAGAATACTATTATATAAATATGATATTAATTTTTGTGAGTCAGCTTCAATATTCATTGCCTCTTCCAATAAGTCAGGAGTTACTTTTTGATATCCTTGTATATATTTTTTCACAAAATCGCAAATCTGAAGATATTTAAAATATTGGTTGTTTTTCAATTTAAATTTTAATTGTAATTGTTGGAATGATAGTAAGTTTCCCATTTCATACATATCCCCGATCCTTCTAATTCCGAGACTTTCCCATTGGTTATATGTCTTATCAATAAGAGATGGTTTAAATAAAGGGTTATTCGCTATTGGCATTAACAGTGATAGATTTCTTAATTTTAAAGATAATTTTATTTGTTTCCAAATTCTTATTGTACCATATATAATTGGGTTCTTCTTATATATTGTGTTATTCAGTTTTTTTGGGGAGAAGAGGATCGTTCCTATATTACTAGGATGGCAATCCTCCTTCTCCATTTTTATCCATTCTGTCTGTTGGGTAGAACTATCCAACCAATAAATCATATTCTTAATATGCACTGCCCAGTAATAATACATAAAATTCGGAAGTGAAAGTCCCCCGACCTCTTTTGGTTTACATAAGTGTTTTTTGTGATTCTATGTGATCTATAGTCCCAAATATAATTAGTAATATTAGAGTCTAATTTAAAAAAAAAGTATTTTGGTATATATACCGGTATAGATTGAAATAGGTATAGTAATTGTGGTAGGAAGATCATTTTTATTGCATTTATTCTACCTAATCATGATAAGGGAAGTGTTTTCCAAAATTTAATCAACGTATTAAGTTTATTTAATAAAGGCATGAAATTAGCATTGAATAATGCTTTATATTTTCTAGTAATCTGAATACCCAAATATTTAAATTTTTCTGTTGCGATTTTAAAGGGGAACTTCAGTAAGTGTGTAGGTTCTTGAGGTTTTAATGTCATGATTTCACTTTTATTCCAGTTTATTCTATATCCAGAAAAAGACCCAAATTCCTCTATTAAGTTTAATAAATTTGGTATGCTCGTTTGTGACTTTGTAATATATAAAAGTATATCGTCTGCATATAATGAGATTTTATTCTTTGAGTCTCTGGTATTATAGCCCTGAATATTCGGATGAATTCTTATACTTTCAGCCAGGGGTTCTATCATAAGGGCAAATAGCAGGGGTGATAGTGCACATCCCTGCCTATTACCCCTTGATAGTTGAAATTTTTGAGATAACATGTTATTAGTTAAAATTCTTGCCATCGGTTTATCATATAATAATTTTACCCATCTTATAAAATTCTCTCCCATATTAAATTTTTGTAGTACTTTATATAAGTATTGCCACTCTACCTGATCAAATGCTTTCTCTGCATCCAAAGAAATAATTGATATATCTTCTTCCTCTACTTTATGCGGGTACATTATATTAAACAGACGTCTCAGATTATTAAATGAGTATCTTTTAGGTATAAACCCCGTTTGATCAGGGTTTATCAATTTACTAATATATTTGCTTAATCTTCTTGATAAAATCTTTGCTAAAATTTTCTGATCTGTATTGCTTCTCGGACTGGAGTCCTGTCACTAGTGGTGTGCCTCAGGGTTCGGTGCTGGGCCCGTTACTGTTTATCATCTACATCAATGATTTGGATATGAACATACAGGGCAAGATTAGCAAGTTTGTTGATGATACAAAGTGGATAGTTTTGCAGATGATTGTGAAAAATTGCAGCAGGATCTGGATCGATTGGCCAGGTGGGCTGAGGAATGGTTGATGGAATTTTATACAGAGAAATGTGAGATGTTGCCATTTGGGAAGTCTAACATGGGCAGGACCTACACAGTGAATGGTAGGCCTCTGGGTAGTGTTGTAGAGCAGAGGGATCTATGAGTATAGGAACATAGTTCATTGAAAGTGGCATCATAGATAGATAAGGTGGTCAAAAAAGGCTTTTGGCACATTGGCCTTTATCAGTCAGAGTATTGAATTATAGAATTGGGCGATCATGTTGCAGTTGTATAAGACGTTGGTGAGGCCACGTTTAGAGTTATGTGTGCAATTTTGGTCACTATGTTACAGGAAAGATGTCGTCAAGCTGGAAAGGGCACGGATAATATTTACGAGGATGTTTAAGAAGGAACTGCAGTTACTGGAAAATCGAAGGTAGACATAAATGCTGGAGAAACTCAGCAGGTGAGGCAGCACCTATGGAGCCGACGGGCTGGATCCTCCAGGAACAACGGAGCTGCAGCTGCCGACTTTGAGGGAATCCCCGTTCGTTACGGAGCTGGAGCTGCCGTCTGTGAGGGAATCCCCGTTCCAGCGCAGGTTCACAGAAACAGCAGGTACAGCAAGTACAGTACCTGGAAACAAAGGGGAAGCCTCCATTGTGTCCGGAAACGTGGCCGACGGGCAGGACTTCAGGTCAGAATGAAGCGCAGGGGACTTCGGCCCCCTCTCCCAACTATCCTACTGGCTAATGTACAGTCCCTTGAAAACAAAGTGGAGGACTTAAGGGCAAGACTGCTTTATCAAAGGGAGTTGAGGGAATGCTCTGTGTTCTGTTTCACAGAGACATGGCTCACCCCCAGCTCCCCAGACTCAGCGGTCCAGCCTGAAGGGTTCTCCATCCACCGTATGGACCGTACCCTGGCATCTGGGAAAGGGAGAGGAGGGGGCGTCTGCCTCATGGTCAACTCTGCGTGGTGTTCCGACGTGGCAGTCCTGTCCAACTCCTGCTCTCCACACCTTGAACATCTGGCGGTGAAGTGCCGTCCCTTCTACCTCCCGAGAGAATTCACCTCCGTTATCCTGACCGCGGTCTACATCCCACCCCAGGCAGACGTCCGTCTGGCACTGGAGGAGCTGCAGGCCGTGGTCAACAAACACCAGACATCTTACCGCGAGGCATTTACCACCATTGCTGGGGACTTCAATAAGGCGAACCTCAAGAAATCACTCCCCAACTTCCACCAACATGTCTCCTGCTGCACCAGAGGATCTAACACCCTCGACCACTGCTACACCACCATCAAGAATGCCTATCGTTCTATCCCTCGCCCTCACTTCGGTAAGTCCGACCATACCGTGGTGCTGCTTCTTCCTGCCTACAAGCAGCAATTAAAGTGCGCACCCCCAGAAGTGAGGACAGCACAGAGTTGGTCGGGGGGGGGCAGAAGAACTCCAGGACTGTTTGGAGTCTGTAGACTGGGCAATGTTCAAGGACTCGGCAACGGACTTGAACGAATATGCCAGTCGTTACAGACTTCATAAAGAAATGTGTGGAGGACTGCATCCCTACAAAAACCTTCCGAGTGTTTCCCAATCAGAAACCTTGGATGAACTTTGAGATCCGCACTCTCCTGAAGTCCAGACACAGGGCATTAACCTCCGATGATACAGTGGCCTACATGAAGACCAGATACGACCTTGGTAAGGCCATCAAAAAGGCCAAAAGGGACTTCTGCTCCAAACTGGAGGACGAGACAGATGTTCGGCAGCTGTGGCAGGGTCTGAATGCAATCACCTCCTACAAGGCAAAACCAGGAGGCAGCTCGAATGCCGGTGTAACATCACTCCCTGACGAGCTCAATGCGTTTTACGCACGCTTTGACAGGGAGAATACTGATGTGCCTTCCCGATCCCCCATTCGCTGCGATGGCATTTCAGTCTCAGTCACAGAGGCCGATGTCAGGAAATCCTTCAGAGGGGTGAACCCCCGAAAAGCACCTGGTCCTGATGGTATACCCGGTCGTGTTCTAAAAACCTGTGCGGACCAACTGGCGGGAGTTTTTACGGACATTTTCAACCTCTCACTTCTGAGGTCTGAGGTCCCCACCTGCTTTAAAAGGGCATCAATTATACAGGTGCCCAAGAAGAGTAAGGTGACATGCCTCAATGACTATCGACCAGTGGCACTAACGCCGGTGGTGATGAAGTGCTTTGAGAGGTTGATCATGGAGCAAATCAACTCCTACATCGACAAAAACCTGGACCCACTGCAGTTCGCGTACCGCCACAACAGATCAACGGTGGATGCGATCTCGCTGGCCCTCCACTCCGCACTGGACCACTTGGACAACAAAAACTCATATGTCAGGCTGTTATTCATTGATTACAGCTCGGCATTTAACACAATCATCCACTCCAAACTGGTTACCAAACTCGCAGAACTGGGTCTCTGCGCATCCCTCTGCAACTGGATCCTTGACTTCCTCGTCCACAGACCACAGTCTGTTCGTATTGGTGGAAATGTGTCAGCCTCAATAACAATCAGCACGGGAGCACCTCAAGGCTGCGTGCTCAGCCCCCTGCTGTACTCACTCTATACCCATGACTGCGTAGCGAACCACAGTGCGAACTCCATCATCAAGTTCGCTGACGACACCACTATTGTGGGGCGTATCACTGATGGGGATGAGTCAGAGTACAGAAGAGAGATCGAGCAACTGTCCATATGGTGCCAGCGCAATAACCTGGCCCTCAACACCAGCAAAACCAAGGAACTGATTGTGGACTTTGGAAGGAGTAGGAGGGGGACCCACAGCCCCATTTATATCAACGGGTCGATGGTTGAAAGGGTCAAGAGCTTCAAATTCCTGGGCGTGCACATCTCTGAAGATCTTTCCTGGTCCGAGAACACTAATGCAATCATCAAAAAAGCACATCAGCGCCTCTACTTCCTGAGAAGATTACGGAGAGTCGGATTGTCAAGGAAGACTCTCTCTAACTTCTACAGGTGCACAGTCGAGAGCATGCTGACCGGTTGCATCGTGGCTTGGTTCGGCAATTTGAGCGCCCTGGAAAGGAAAAGACTACAAAAAGTAGTAAACACTGCCCAGTCCATCATCGGCTCTGACCTTCCTTCCATCGAGGGGATTTATCGCAGTCGCTGCCTCAAAAAGGCTGGCAGTATCATCAAAGACCCACACCATCCTGGCCACACACTCATCTCCCTGCTACCTTCAGGTAGAAGGTACAGGAGTCTGAAGACTGCAACAACCAGGTTCAGGAATAGTTACTTCCCCTCAGCCATCAGGCTATTAAACCTGGCTCGGACAAAACTCTGATTATTACCAACCACTTTCTGTTATTTGCACTATCAGTTTATTTATTCATGTGTGTATATATTTATATCATGGTATATGGACACATTTATCTGTTTTGTAGTAAATGCCTACTATTTTCTGTGTGCTTAAGCAAAGCAAGAATTTCATTGTCCTATACAGGGACACATGACAATAAACTCACTTGAACTTGAACACCTCTGATCTACACTTCTCCCTCTCCAATTGTAGATTAAACCTGAACATTGTTTTATAGTCACTGCCTCCTAATGGCTCATTAACCTTGAGGTCCTTTATCAAATCCGGTTCATTACATAACACTAAATCCAGAATTGCCTTCTCCCTGGTAGGCTCCAATACAAGCTGTTCAAAGAATCCATCACGAAGGCACTCTACATAGTCCCTTTCTTGGGGTCCAGTACCAACCTGATTTTCCCAGTCTACCTGCATGTTGAAATATCCCATAACAACCACAGCATTACATTTGCTACATGCCGATTTCAACTCCTGATTCAACGCGCCCTATGTCCAGGCTACTGTTTGGGGACCGGTAGATTAGTCCCATTACGTTTTTTTACCCTTACAATTCCTTAGTTCTATCCATACTAGAAACATAGAAAATAGGTGCAGGAGGAGGCCATTCGGCCCTTCGAACCAGCACCGCCAATCATTGTAATCATGGCTGATCATCCCCTTTCAATAACGTGTGCCTGCCTTCTCCCCATATCCCTTGACTCCACTAGCCCCTAGAGCTCAATTTAACTCTCTCTTAAATCCATCCAGTGATTTGGCCTCCACTGCCCTCTGTGGCAGGGAATTCCATAAATTCACAACTCTCCGGGTGGAAAAGCTTTTTCTCACCTCAGTCTTAAATGACCTCCCCTTTATTCTAAGACTGTAGCCCCTGGTTATGGACTCGCCCAACATTGGGAACATTTTTCCTGCATCTAGATTGTCCAGTCCTTTTATAATTTTATATGTTTCTCTAAGATTCCTCCTCATCCTACTAAACTCCAGTGAATACAAGCCTAGTCTTTTCAATCTTTCCTCGTATGACAGTCCCGCCATCCCAGGGATCAATCTCGTGAACGTGCGCTGCACTGCCTCAATCACAAGGATGTCCATCCTCAAATTAGGAGACCAAAACTGTACACAATACTCCAGATGTGGTCTCACCAGAGCCCTATACAACTGCGGAAGAACCTCTTTACTCCTATACTGAAATCCTCTTGTTATGAAGGCCAACATTCCATTAGCTTTCTTCACTGCCTGCTGTACCTGCACGCCAACTTTCAGTGACCAGTGTACAAGGACACCCAGGTCTCGCTGTACCTCCCCCTTACTTAACCTAACCCAATTGAGATGATAATCTGCCCCCTTGTTTTTGCCGCCAAAGTGGATAACCTCACATTTATCTATATTACACTGCACCTGCCACGCATTTGCACAGTCACTCACTCAATCTGCCAGGTCACCTGCAACCTCCTAACATCCTCTTCACAGTTCACACTGCCACCCAGCTTTGTGTCATCCGTAAACTTGCTAGTGTTGTTCCTAATTCCCTCTTCCAAATCATTAATATATATGGTAAACAGTTGCCGCACCAACACCAAGCCTTGCAGCACTCCATTCTACACTGCCTGTCATTCTGAAAAGGACCAGTTCACTCCAACTCTTTGCTTCCGGTCTGCCAACCAATTTTCTATCCATGTCAACACCCTACCCCCAATACCATGTGCTCTAATTTTAGTCACCAGTCTCCCGTGCGGGACCTTATCAAAGGCTTTCTGAAAGTCTAGTTACACTACATCCACTGGCACCCCATCATCCATTTTACTTGTCACATCCTCAAAAAATTCAATAAGATTAGTCAAGCATGATTTCCCATTCATAAATCCATGTTGACTTGGACGAATCTTTTTACTGTTATCCAAATGCCCCATTATTACCTCTTTAATAATTGACTCCAGCATCTTTCCCACCACCGAAGTCAGGCTAACTGGTCTGTAATTCCCCGTTTTCTCTCTCGCTCCTTTCTTGAAAAGTGGGATAATATTAGCTATCATCCAATCCCCAGGAACTGATCATGAATCTATTGAACATTGGAAAAGGATCACCAATGCATCCACTTTTTCTAGAGCCACCACCCTGAGGACCATGGGATGCTGACCATCAGGCCCAGGGGATTTATCATCCTTCAGTCCCATTAGCCTACCCAATACTATTTCTCGCCTAATGAACATTTCTTTCAGTTCCTCAATCCCCTTAGATCCTCTGTCCTCCAGTACATAAAAACATAGAAAATAGGTGCAGGAGGAGGCCGTCGGCCCTTCAAGCCAGCACCGCCATTCATAGAAACATAGAAAATAGGTGCAGGAGTAGGCCATTCGGCCCTTCGAGCCTGCACCGCCATTCAATATGATCATGGCTGATCATCCAACTCAGTATCCTGTACCTGCCTTCTCTCCATACCCCCTGATCCCTTTAGCCACAAGGGCCACATCTAACTCCCTGTTAAATATAGCCAATGAACTGGCCTCAACTACCTTCTGTGGCAGAGAATTCCAGAGATTCACCACTCTCTGTGTGAAAAAGGTTTTCCTCATCTCGGTCCTAAAAGATTTCCCCCTTATCCTTAAACTGTGACCCCTTGTTCTGGACTTCCCCAACATCGGGAACAATCTTCCTGTATCTAGCCTGTCCAACCCCTTAAGAATTTTGTAAGTTTCTATAAGATCCTCCCTCAATCTTCTAAATTCTAGCGAGTACAAACCGAGTCTATCCAGTCTTTCTTCATATGAAAGTCCTGACATCCCAGGAATCAGTTTGGTGAACCTTCTCTGTACTCCCTCTATGGCAAGAATGTCCTTCCTCAGATTAGGAGACCAAAACTGTACGCAATACTCCAGGTGTGGTCTCACCAAGACCCTGTACAACTGCGGTAGAACATCCCTGCTCCTATACTCAAATCCTTTTGCAATGAATGCAAACATACCATTCGCTTTCTTCACTGCCTGCTGCACCTGCATGCCTACTTTAATGACTGGTGTACCATGACACCCAGGTCTCGTTGCATCTCCCCTTTTCCTAATTGGCCACCATTCAGATAACAGTCTACTTTCCTGTTTTTGCCACCAAAGTGGATAACCTCACATTTATCCACATTATACTGCATCTGCCATGCATTTGCCCATTCACCCAGCCTATCCAAGTCACCTTGCAGCCTCCTAGCATCCTCCACACAGCTAACACTGCCCCCCAGCTTCGTGCCATCCGCAAATTTGGAGATGTTGCATTCATTGTGATCATGGCTGATCATCCCCTATCAATAACCCGTGCCTGCCTTCTCCCCATATCCCTTGACTCCACTAGCCCCGAGAGCTCTATCTAACTCTCTCTAAAATCCATCCAGTGACTTGGCTTCCACTGCCCTCTGTGGCAGGGAATTCCATAAATTCACAACTCTCTGGGTGAAAAATCTTTTTCTCACCTCAGTCTTAAATGACCTCCCCTTTATTCTAAGACTGTGGCCCCTGGTTCTGGACTCACCCAACATTGGGAACATTTTTCCTGCATCTAGCTTGACCAGTCCTTTTATAATTTGATATGTTTCTATTAGAATCCCTCATCCTTCTAAACTCCAGTGAATACAAGCCTAGTCTTTTCAATCTTTCCTCATATGACAGTCCCGCCATCCCAGGAATCAATCTCGTGAACCTAGGCTGCATTGCTTCAATCACAAGGATGTCCATCCTCAGATTAGGAGACCAAAACTGTACACAATACTCCAGATGTGGTCTCACCAGAGCCCTATACAACTGCAGAAGAACCTCTTTACTCCTATACTGAAATCCTCTTGTTATGAAGGCCAACATTCCATTAGCTTTCTTCACTGCCTGTTGTACCTGCACGCCAACTTTCAGTGACCAGTGTACAAGGACACCCAGGTCTCTCTGTACCTCCCCCTTACCTAACCTAACCCCATTGAGATAATTATCTTCCCCCTTGTTTTTGCCGCCAAAGTGGATAAGCTCACATTTATCTATATTATACTGCATCTGCCACACATCTGCCCACTCACTCAACCTGTCCAGGTCACTCTGAACCTCCTAACATCCTCTTCACAGTTCACACTGCCACCCAGCTTTGTGTCATCCGCAATCAGCCATGATCATATTGAATCGTGGGGCAGGCTCGAAGGGCCGAATGGCCTACTCCTGCACCTATTTTCTATGTTTCTGTAGATAAATGTGAGGTTATCCACTTTGGCGGCAAAAACAAGGGGGCAGATTATTATCTCAATGAGGTTAGGTTAAGTAAGGGGGAGGTGCAGCGAGACCTGGGCGTCCTTGTACACCGGCCACTGAAAGTTGGCTTACAGGTACATCAGGCACAGTGTTGGTCTCCTATTGTGTACAGTTTTGGTCTCCTAATTTGAGGAAGGACATCCTTGTGATTGGGGCAGTGCAGCGTAGGTTCACGAGATTGATCCTTGGGATGGCGGGACTGTCATATAGGAAAGATTGAAAAGACTAGGCTTGTTTTCATTGGAATTTAGAAGGATGAGGGGGTATCTTATAGAAACATATAAAATTATAAAAGGACTGGACAAGCTAGATGCAGGAAAAATGTTCCCAATGTTGGGCGAGTCTAGAACCAGGGGCCACAGTCTTCGAATAAAGGGGAAGCCATTTAAGACTGAGGAGAGAAAAAACTTTTTCACTCAGAGAGTTGTGAAATTATAGAATTCCCTGCCACCGAGGGCAGTGGAGGCCAAGTCACTGGATGGATTTAAGAGAGAGTTAGATAGAGCTCTAAGGGCAAGTGGAATCAAGGGATATGGGGAGAAGGCAGACACGGGTTATTGATAGGGGTCGATCAGCCATAATCACAATGAATGGCGGTGCTGGCTCGAAGGGCCGAATGGCCTCCTCCTGCACCCATTTTCTATGTTCCCATGTAAAATGCAACAAAAAAGCACCTCGGCACACGGTTTCAGTGTAAATTGTCCCTAGTGTGTGTAGGATAGTGTTAGTGTGCGGGGATCGCTGGTCGGCGTGGACTCGGTGGGCTGAAGGGCCTGTTTCCGTGCTGTATCTCTAAACTAAACTAAAATGGAGTCCCATCCCGAGTAGGCAGAACCTTCCCATTGAAACACTTACTAGTTACTTGAATCCCAGTGGATTACGACACCACGTATCTGATCTCCTTTGATTCGTTGTTGGCCGGTCACAACTTCAAAAGAACCGCTGATGCTGAAAATCTGAAATAAAAATTGAAGAAAATTCAAAAAACATTCAGCAGGTTTGACAGCATTTGTGGAGAAAGAAACAGTTCAGTTTCAGATCAGAGACCCTTCACCAGTAGGAAATGCTATATTTGCTATATTTACGAGGGAGTTAGATGTGGCCCATGTGGCTAAAGGGATCAGGTGGTATGGAGAGAAGGCAGGTACAGGATACTGAGTTGGATGATCAGCCATGATCATATTGAATGGCGGTGCAGGCTCAAAGGGCCGAATGGCCTACTCCTGCACCGATTTTCTATGTTTCTATGAAACAGCAACAAAAACAAGTTGTTTTTTACTTGTAGAGAAGGATTGTGGTGGATTGGTGGAACAAAGGGGAGAATGTCTCTGATGGGGCAAGAACAGATGAGGAAACGTAGTATTTGGAGTCAGCAATTAGAATAAGACGATGGAACAAGGATCTGCAGACCAGACTATACTAACAGTACAATAAAACGGACGTGGATGAGATTTTTGTGTACCTGTGGATGAGATTAAACTCACCCAGAGGGTGGTTGCAATCTGGGACACGCTGCCTGAGGAGATGGTCCACTGCAGAAGTTGCCCCACTGCAGGAGTTGCTCCACTGCAGGAGATGCCCCACTGCAGGAGTTGCCCCACTGCAGGAGTTGCCCCACTGCAGGAGTTGCTCCACTGCAGGAGATGCCCCACTGCAGGAGATGCCCCACTGCAGGAGATGCCCCACTGCAGGAGATGCCCCACTGCAGAAGTTGCCCCACTGCAGGAGATGCCCCACTACAGGAGCTGCCCCACTGCAGGAGATGCCCCACTGCAGGAGTTGCCCCACTGCAGAAGTTGCCCCACTACAGGAGTTGCCCCACTGCAGGAGCTGCCCCACTGCAGGAGCTGCCCCACTGCAGGAGATGCTCCACTGCAGGAGATGCATCACTGCAGGAGTTGCCCCACTACAGGAGATGCATCACTGCAGGAGTTGCCCCACTGCAGGAGATGCCCCACTGCAGGAGAAGCCCCACTGCAGGAGTTGCCCCACTGCAGGAGCTGCCCCACTGCAGGTGATGCATCACTGCAGCAGCTTCCACACAAGTCCCAGGTTATTCATTATTTCATTAGTCCCGTGGACAGCTCGAGGCCTCGGCGGGAAAAAGCGCCAAAAACCGCTGAGATCTCGAGCTGTCCCGCCGCCGGGTGGAGGGGCCGAGCGCGGAGAGCGGCGCATGCGCACTGTCCGAGGCAGCGCGGGGGGAGAGGGGGTGGAGACGCGCACGCGAGCGCGCTGACGTTGACGTCACCCAAGCCCCTCCCCCTCAGCGGCGCGGCGGCCGGAAAGCGAGGATGGGGAGACGTCAACGTCAACGTCAGCGCAGCGGCGGGAAAGCGAGGATGGGGAGACGTCAACGTCAACGTCTGCGCGGTGGCGGGAAAGCGAGGATGGGGGGAGACGTCAACGTCAGCGCGGCGGCGGGAAAGCGAGGATGGGGGAGACGTCAACGTCAACGTCAGCGCGGCGGCGGGAAAGCGAGGATGGGGGAGACGTCAACGTCAACGTCAGCGCGGCGGCGGGAAAGCGAGGTTGGGGGAGACGGGAAACTAGAGCTGTCCACGTGACCCGCGCTCTGGTTGGAGCCGCCGGTCACGTGAGGGGGAGGGAGGGGCTATAAATAGCGGGAGCGGCAGATGCGGCGAGTAGTTGACGTCAAAGATCTTGGTTGAGGTGGAGTTTAGTCGTGAGAGTAACCCATCTTGCTCCGCTATAAGATCTTTGCTCTCAATCTCCAAAACTTCCTAAAAACATTCTCAAAAGTTTTCAAAACTCTCTTAAACTTTACCTCACACTGATTCCCTCCCTCTCTACCTCTCTTCCTCCCTCCTCCTTCTCTCCCTCCTTTTTTCTCTCCATTCCACCCTCAATGCAGCAACAAACAAAAAACCACCCCGGAACCAACATGCCGCGTTTCGCCCTCCACCCGGACGCCTGAGACCCGCCGTCCCGCGTTGCCAGCGCCGGTGCGCCGCCCTAAAGCGTCCCCCTCCCGCCGGAAGTGCCTTTGTGGACAAGATCCAGGATCTTGCTCCGCTACAGGATCTTTGCTTTGGACAAGAGGTCGCCACCCAAACGCATGTGGTGCGGGAATCCAGCTACAGAAATAAGCAGGTAAGGGTGAAGCGCTGCGGGGGAGGCAGCAATGCAGCAAGTGATGCATGCATTCCTTTAATGCAGCAGTGGGAGCATGCATTCCCTTTAATGCAGCGCGGGATGCATTCATTCCCTTTAATTCAGCCTGATGCATGCATTCCCTCTTAATGCAGCCTATCTGCTTCTCTTCTCCCCCCCCCCCCTCTCTCTCTCTCTCTGCGCCCCCTCTGCCTGCGCTGGCAGGCCCCCTCTCCCTCCACCCCTCTCTCTCTCTCCCCCCCCTCTCTCTCTCCCCCTCTCTCTCTCTCTCCTCCCCCCCCCTCTCTCTCTCTCCCCCTCTCTCTCTCTCCCCCCCCTCTCTCTCTCTCTCTCCCCCCCCTCTCTCTCTCTCTTCCCCCCCCCCTCTCCCTCCCTCTCTCCCCCCGCCCCTTCTCCTCTCCCCCCTCCTCTCTCTCCCGCCCCCTCTCTCTCCCCCCCTCCTCTCTCTCTCTCCCCCCTCTCTCTCTCTCTCCCCCCCCCTCTCTCTCTCTCCCCCTCCCTCTCCTCTTCTCTCTTCTCTCTCCTAATTTGAGGAAGGACATTCTTGCTATTGAGGGGGTGCAGCGTAGGTTTACAAGGTTAATTCCCGGGATGGCGGGACTCATATGCTGAGAGAATGAGCGGCTGGGCTTGTACACTCTGGAGTTTAGAAGGATGAGAGGGTATCTCATTGAAACATATAAGAATTTTAAAGGCTTGGAAACGCTAGAGTCAGGAAACATGTTTCCACCCAGAGAGTTGTGAATCTGTGGCCATTTAGGACTGAGACGAGCAGAAACTTTTTAACCCAGAGAGTTGTGAATCTGTGGCCATTTGGGACTGAGATGAGGAGAATATTTTCCACCCAGAGAGTTGTAAGTGTGGGATTCTCTGCCTCGGAGGGTGGTGGAGGCTGGTTCTCTGGATGTTTTTTTCAAGAGAGAGCTAGAAGGCAGGAACGGGGTACTGATTATCATTATCATCCTTTATTGTCATCTTGCAAAGCAACAATTGTCCAGTGCAAAATGAGACGACATTTCCCAGGGAATACCGGAGCATCGCACATAAAACTTAAACATTTCACGCATAACCATATAACAATTACAGCACAGAAACAGGCCATCTCGGCCTTTCATGTCCGTGCCGAACACTTATTTTCCCCTAGTCCCTTCTACCTGCACTCAGGCCATAACCTTCCATTCCTCTCCCGTCCATATACCTATCCAATTTATTTTTAAATTATAAAATTGAACCTGCCTCCTCCACTTCCACTGGAAGCTCATTCCATACAGCTACCACTCTCTGAGTAAAGAAGTTCCCCCTCGTATTACCCCTAAACTTCTGCACCTTAATTCTCAACTCATGTTCACTTGTTTGAATCTTCCCTCCTCTCAAAGGGAAAAGCTTATCCACGTCAACTCTGTCTTTCCCTCTCATCATTTTAAAGACCTCTATCAAATCCTTCTGCGCTCCAAAGAATAAAGACCTAACTTGTTCAATCTTTCTCTGTAACTTAGTTGTTGAAACCCAGGCAACATTCAAGTAAATCTCCTCTACTCTCTCCATTTTGTTGACATCCTTCCTATAATTAGGCGACCAAAATTGTACACCATACTCCAGAATTGGCCTCACCAATGCCTTGTACAATTTTAATATTACATCCCAACTTCTATACTCAATGCTCTGATTTATAAAGGCCAGCACACTAAAAGCTTTCTTTACCACCCTATCTACATGAGATTCCACCTTCAGGGAACTATGCACAGTTATTCCTAGATCCCTCTGTTCAACTGCATTCCTCAATACCTACCATTTACCATGTACGTCCTATTTTGATTTGTCCTGCCAAGATGTAGCACCTCACACTTCAGCATTAAACTCCATCTGCCATCTTTCAGCCCACTCTTCCAAATGGCCTAAATCTCTCTGTAGACTGTGAAAATCTACTTCATTATCCACAACACCACCTATCTTAGTATCATCTGCATACTTACTAATCCAATTTACCACACCATCATCCAGATTATTGATGTACATGACAAACAATAGTGGACCCAACACAGATCCCTGAGGCACCCCAGTAGTCACCAGCCTCCAACCTGACAAACAGCCATCCACCCTTAGGTACACCAAAATGCTGGAGAAACTCAGCGGGTGCAGCAGCATCTATGGAGCGAAGGAAATAGGTAACTTTTCGTGAAAAGTTACCTATTTCCTTCGCTCCATAGATGCTGCTGCACCCGCTGAGTTTCTCCAGCATTTTTGTGTACCTTCGACTTTCCAGCATCTGCGGTTCCTTCTTAAACACAGCCATCCACCCTTACTCTCTGGCATCTCCCATTCAGCCACTGTTGAATCCATCTTGCTACTCCACCATTAATACCCAACAATTGAACCTTCGTAACCAACCTTCCATGAGGAACCTTGTCAAAGGCCTTACTGAAGTCCATATAGACAACATCCACTGCTTTACCCTCATCAATTTCCCGAGTAACCTCTTCAAAAAATTCTAGAAGATTAGTCAAACATGACCTTCCAGGCACAAATCCATGTTCCAGGCATAAAATATAATGATTAAAAAAAACAATCCAGTTCCTGATAAAACAGTACGAATAGTTAAACAAAAGTGCAGGTAAAAACAGCAACATTAAAATACAAGTAACAGTCATAAAATGTCCAGGGCAGCTGATTTAAGTGGCCTGAGCCAGTGCCAGAGTTATTACTCAGTGCCAGTTATTAAATTATCAGTTCAAAAAGCAGCAGAATCAGGTGGAATGACTGTTTAGCAGCCTCACAGCCTGTGGCAGGAAACTGTTTAGCAGTCTGGTTGTCCGGGCTTTGATGCTACGGTATCTCTTGCCTGATGGCAGGAGATCCAGGTGTGTGTGGAGTGGGTGCAGTCTGTCCTTTGCTATGCTCAGTGCTTTTTTCAGGCAGCGGCTCTGGAACAGTTCTTGTACCGAGGGTAGGGAGACGCCAATGATCCTCTCTGCTCCCCTCACTACTCTCTGCAGAGACTTCCTGTCTGAGCAGTTACAGTTGGAGTACCACGTGTTCATGCAGTACGTAAGTACAGACTCCACCGTGCCCCTGTAAAAAGTCCTGAGGATGTTGGTGGGGAGTGAGACCTGTTTGAGTTTCCTCAGGTAGTGCAGTCGCTGATGGGCCCGTTTGACAATCCCAGTGATGTTCCTGGACCAGGTGAGACTGTCTGTAATTTGCATTCCGAGGAACTTTATGTTCTCCACTCTCTCCACCGTGATGCCACTGATGTTGAGGGGTGTGTGTTTGGGCTGCGACCTCCTGAAGTCGACAATCTTCTTTGTTTTGTCGACGTTTAATGCTAAATTGTTGTTGCCGCACCAGTCCACTAGTTGTTTCACTTTCTCCCTGTACATTGTTTCATCCTCTCCACTGATGAGACCCACCACTGTGTGGTCATCTGCAAATTTTATAATCTTATTGCCCCTGAATCTGGCAGCACAGTCATGTGTGAGCAGTGGGAACAACAGCGGGCTGAGCACACAGCCTTGAGGGGAGCCGGTGCTCAGCGTGATTGAGCCTGAGGTATTCTTGCCAACATGGACTGACTGCGGTCTCGATGTCAGAAAGTCCAGGATCCAGTGACACAGGGTGGTGTTGAGGCCCAGCAGGGTTAGTTTCTCCACAAGTCTCTGTGGGATGATGGTGTTAAAAGCTGAGCTGAAGTCAATGTACAGGATTCTGGCGTAGGTGTTTTTGTTTTCCAGATGAGTGAGTACTGTGTGCAGCGTAGTAGAGATGGCATCTTCTGTTGAACGGTTGGGGCGATAGGTGAACTGGAGGGGGTCTAACGATGAGGAGAGGCTGGCAGTAATGTGAGGTTTAACCAGGCGTTCAAAACACATCATTACTATGGGGTGTTCAAAAGGGAACTGCAGATGCTGGAATATCGAAGGTACACAAAATTGCTGGAGGAACTCAGCGGGACTATGGGGGTCAGGGCGACAGGGCGGTAATCATTTAGGCAAGCCACAACTGATTTATTTGCTATTGGGATTATTGTGGAGGTGTTGAGGCATGTAGGGACAATGGCTTGACTAAGGGAGATGTTGAAGATGTCTGTTAGCACTTCTGCTAACTCATCCGCACATTCCTTGAGCACACGGCCTGGGATGTTGTCGGGTCCAACTGCTTTCCACGGGTTGAGCTTGGACAGGATTCTCCGTGTGTACATCGAGTCTATGGTCAGGACTGGCTGGTCAGTTTGTAAGCAAGGGCTGGTTCTCCCATTGGGTGTGGTGTTAGCTGCATCAAAACGTGCAAAGAAATTGTTCTTCTGGAACAATTATCTGGAAGTTTATCTGGAAGAGAAGTGTCGGTGTCAGTCACCTGCTGCCTTGCCTTGTACCCCGTCAGTGTTTGGATTCCCATCCACATCCTCCTGCTGTCTCCTGTGTCACAGAGGTGTCCCTGGATTTTCTCTGCATAGGCACGTTTCGCTGCCTTGATTCCTTTTTCCAGTGCAGTCCTGGTAGATGGAAGAGCAGCTGTGTTACCGGCTCTGTAGGCTGCATCACGGGCCCTCAGCAGCGAGCGCACCTCTGCTGTCATCCATGGCTTTTCATTTCCACAGAGATTAGGGATCCCAATTGATTGGGGATGATCAGCCATGATCACATTGAATGGCGGTGCTGGCTCGAAGGGCCAAATGGCCTCCTCCTGCACCTGTTGTCTATTGTCCAGTGAAGGTGATTGGACTCTTGTTGTTAGACAAAAATGCTGGAGAAACTCAGCGTGTGAGGCAGCATCTATGGAGCGAAGGAAATGGTTCTTGAGTCTGAAGAAGGGTCTCGACCCGAATCGTCACCTATTCCTTTGAATCCTCTGTCCCAGAGAGTGTGAGAGAGAGACAGACAGAGAGAGAGAGACAGAGAGAGGGACGGAGAGAGGGAGAGAGAGAGGGAGATGCAGGTGCAGCAGGCAGTGAAGAAAGTATATTCCCATGGACATTGAGGGAAGTTAGTGTAGAAATAGTGTAGAACTATGACAGAAATATTTCAAATGTCATTAGAAACGGGAATAGTCCCCGAGGATTGGCGTACTGCGCATGTTGTTCCATTGTTTAAAAAGGGTTCTAAGAGTAAACCTAGCAATTATAGACCTGTTAGTTTGACTTCAGTGGTGGGCAAATTAATGGAAAAGATACTTAGAGATAATATATATAAGCATCTGGATAAACAGGGTCTGATTAGGAACAGTCAACATGGATTTGTGCCTGGAAGGTCATGTTTGACTAAACTTCTTGAATTTTTTGAAGCGGTTGCTAGGGAAATTGACGAGGGTAAAGCAGTGGATGTTGTCTATATGGACTTTAGTAATGCCTTTGACAAGGTTCCTCATGGAAGGTTGGTTAAGAAGGTTCAACTGTTGGGTATAAATGCAGGAGTAGCAAGATGGATTCAACAGTGGCTGAATGGGAGAAGCCAGAGGGTAATGGTGGATGGCTGTTTGTCGGGTTGGAGGCAGGTGACTAGTGGGGTGCCTCAGGGATCTGTGTTGGGTCCTTTGTTGTTTGTCATGTACATCAATGATCTGGATGAAGGGGTGGTAAATTGGATTAGTAAGTATGCAGATGATACCAAGATAGGGGGTGTTGTGGATAATGAAGAGGATTTCCAAAGTCTACAGAGTGATTTAGGCCATTTGGAAGAATGGGCTGAAAGATGGCAGATGGAGTTTAATGCTGATAAATGTGAGGTGCTACACCTTGGCAGGACAAATCAAAATAGGACGTACATGATAAATGGTAGGGAATTGAAGAATACAGTTGAACAGAGGGATCTGGGAATAACCGTGCATAGTTCCTTGAAGGTGGAATCTCATATAGATAGGGTGGTAAAGAAAGCTTTTGGTATGCTAGCCTTTATAAATCAGAGCATTGAGTATAGAAGCTGGGATGTAATGTTAAAATTGTACAAGGCATTGGTGAGACCAAATCTGGAGTATGGTGTACAATTTTGGTCGCCCAATTGTAGGAAGGATGTCAACAAAATAGAGAGAGTACAGAGGAGATTTACTAGAATGTTGCCTGGGTTTCAACAACTAAGTTACAGAGATAGGTTGAATAAGTTAGGTCTTTATTCTCTGGAGCGCAGAAGGTTAAGGGGGGACTTGATAGAGGTCTTTAAAATGATGAGAGGGATAGACAGAGTTGATGTGATCAAGCTTTTCCCTTTGAGAATAGGGAAGATTCAAACAAGAGGACATGACTTCAGAATTAACGGACAGAAGTTTAGGGGTAACATGAGGGGGAACTTCTTTACTCAGAGAGTGGTAGCGGTGTGGAATGAGCTTCCAGTGGAAGTGGTGGCGGCAGGTTTGTTGGTATCATTTAAAAATAAATTGGATAGGCATATGGATGAGAAGGGAATGGAGGGTTATGGTATGAGTGCAGGCAGGTGGGACTAAGGGAAAAAAGTTGTTCGGCACGGACTTGTAGGGCCGAGATGGCCTGTTTCCGTGCTGTAATTGTTATATGGTTATATGGTTATACCTACTAAATGGTAGGGAATTGAAGAATGCAGTTGAACAGAGGGATCTGGGAATAACCGTGCATAGTTCCTTGAAGATGGAATCTCATATAGATAGGGTGGTAAAGAAAGCTTTTAGTATGCTAGCCTTTATAAATCAGAGCATTGAGTATAGAAGCTGGGATGTAATGTTAAAATTTTACAAGGCATTGGTGAGACCAAATCTGGAGTATGGTGTACAATTTTGGTCGCCCAATTATAGGAAGGATGTCAACAAAATAGAGAGAGTACAGAGGAGATTTACTAGAATGTTGCCTGGGTTTCAACAACTAAGTTACAGAGATAGGTTGAATAAGTTAGGTCTTTATTCTCTGGAGCGCAGAAGGTTAAGGGGGGACTTGATAGAGGTCTTTAAAATGATGAGAGGGATAGACAGAGTTGATGTGGACAAGCTTTTCCCTTTGAGAATAGGGAAGATTCAAACAAGAGGACATTACTTCAGAATTAAGGGACAGAAGTTTAGGGGTAACATGAGGGGGAACTTCTTTACTCAGAGAGTGGTAGCGGTGTGGAATGAGCTTCCAGTGGAAGTGGTGGAGGCAGGTTTGTTGGTATCATTTAAAAATAAATTGGATGGGCATATGGATGAGAAGGGAATGGAGGGTTATGGTATGAGTGCAGGCAGGTGGGACTAAGGGAAAATAATTGTTCGGCACGGACTTGTAGGGCCGAGATGGCCTGTTTCCGTGCTGTAATTGTTATATGGTTATAAAGTGAATGGTATGTTAGCATTCATAGCAAAAGGATTTGAGTATAGGAGCAGGGAGGTTCTACTGCAGTTGTACAGGCTCTTGATGAGACCACATCTGGAGTATTGCGTACAGTTTTGGTCTCCTAATCTGAGGAAAGACATTCTTGCCATAGAGGGAGCACAGAGAAGGTTCACCAGACTGATTTCTGGGATGTCAGGACTTTCATATGAAGATAGACTGGATAGACTCGGCTTGTACTCGCTAGAATTTAGAAGATTGAGGGGGCATCTTATAGAAACTTACAAAATTCTTAAGGGGTTGGACAGGCTAGATGAAGGAAGATTGTTCCCGATGTTGGGGAAGTCCAGAACAAGGGGTCGCAGTTTAAGGATAAGGGGGAAATCTTTTAGGACCGAGATGATAAAAACATTTTTCACACAGACAGTGGTGAATCTCTGGAATTTTCTGCCACAGAAGGTTGTTGAGGCCAGTTCATTGGCTATATTTAAGAGGGAGTTAGATGTGGCCCTTGTGGCGAAAGGGATCAGGGGGTATGGAGAGAAGGCAGGTACAGGATACTGAGTTGGATGATCAGCCATGATCATATTGAATGGCGGTGCAGGCTCGAAGGGCCGAATGCCCTGCTCCTGCACCTAATTTCTATGTTTCTATGAGAGGGAGAGAGAGAAAGAGACAGAGAGAGGGAGCGAGAGAGACAGGCAGACAGAGGGAGAGAGAGACAGAGGGAAAGAGAGAGATAGAGACAGAGTGAGGCAGAGAGAGAGACAGATCGAGAGAGAGACAGAAAGAGAGAGAAAGAGACAGAGAGAGACAGACAGAGACAGACAGAGAGATATATCGATAGAGAGAGAGAGAGAGGCAGAGTGAGAGAGTGAGTGACAGAGAGAGAGAGAGACAGAGAGAGAGACAGACAGAGAGAGAGAGAGACAGAGAAACAGAGAGAGAGAGAGACACACACACACACAGTAAAGGACACAGGCTGAAAATGAGAAGCCAGTGTGACCTCAGTGTGGGGGGGAGAGAGAGAGAGACTGACAGACAGAAAGAGACAGAGAGGGACACAGACAGACAGACAGACAGACAAAGAGAGAGAGGTACAGCGCGGAAACATGCCCTTCAGCCCAACTTGCCCACACCGGCCAACATGCCCCATCTACACTAGTCCCACCCTGACCAACATGCCCCATCTACACTAGGCCCACCCTGACCAACATGCCCCATCTACACTAGTCCCACCCTGACCAACATGCCCCATCTACACTAGGCCCACCCGGACCAACATGCCCCATCTACACTAGTCCCACCCCGACCAACATGCCCCATCTACACTAGTCCCACCCCGACCAACATGCCCCATCTACACTAGTCCCACCCCGACCAACATGCCCCATCTACACTAGTCCCACCCCCAGCAACATGCCCCAGCTACACTAGTCCCACCCGGATCAACATGCCCCAACTACACTAGGCCCATCCCGACCAACATGCCCCATCTACACTAGTCCCACCCCGACCAACATGACCCATCTACTCTAGTCCCACCCCGACCAACATGCCCCATCTACACTAGTCCCACCCCGACCAACATGCCCCATCTACACTAGTCTTGTACAAATGCAACGTGACCTCCCAACTTTTTGACTGAATAGGGAGAGAGAGAGAGGGAGATAGAGGGAGAGAGAGAGAGAACGAGGGAGAGAGAGACAGAGAGAAACACAGAGAGAGTGACAGAGAGAGAGAGTGTGATAAGGAACTGCAGATGTTGGATTACACCGAAGATAGACACAAAGTGCAGGAGTAACTCAGTGGGTCAGGCAGCATCTCTGGAGAGAAGGAATGGGTGATATTGCGGGTCGAGACCCTTCTTCAGACTGAGATAGAGAGACAGAGAGAGAAAGAGAGAGAAAGAGAAAGAGAAAGAAAGAGAGAGAGAAACAGAGTGAGACAGAGAAAGAGAGAGAGAAACAGGGAGAGAAACAGGGAGAGAGAGAGATAAACAGAGAAAAAGAGAGAGACACACAGGGAGAGAGAGAGAGAGAGAGAGGGAGTGATACAGGACGGAAACGGGCCCTTCGGCTCAACTTGCCCACACCGGCCAACATGCCTCATCTACACTAGTCCAAGTACCTGTCCAAGTGTTGGGATAGTCCCAGCCTCAACTCCCTCCTCCAGCAGCTCGTTCCATACACCCACCACCCTCTGTGTGGAAACGTTGCCCCTCAGGTTCCTATTCAATTATTCCCACCCCCGCGTCTCTCACCTTAAACCCGTGTCCTCTGGTCCTCGATTCCCCTGCTCTGGGCAAGAGACTGTGCGTCTACCCGATCTATTCCTCTGGTGATTTTGTTCACCTCTATAAGATTGCCCCTCATCCTCCTGTGCTCCAAAGAATAGAGTCCCAGCCCTGCCCCAACCTCTCCCTGTAGCTCAGGCCCCTCGAGACCCGGCAACATCCTCGTAAATCTTCTCTGCGCCCTTTCCAGCTCGACGACATCTTTCCTGTAACACGGTGCCCAGAACGGAACACAATACAGAGACAGAGACAGACAGAGGGAGACAGGGACAGAGGCAGGGACAGAGAGAGAGACACACACACACACAGGCAGGCAGGGACAGAGAGAGAGACACACACACACACAGACAGGGACAGGGAGAGACACACACACACCACACACACACACACACACACACACACACACACACACAGGGACAGGAGAGGGACAGACAGAGGGAGAGAGAGGCAGGGACAGAGAGAGAGAGACACACACACACACAGACGGACAGAGACGGGCAGGGAGAGGGACAGACAGAGAGAGACAGAGTGAGAGAGACAGATGCAGAGAGAGAGGGAGATAGAGAGAGGGAGAGATAGAGAGAGAGAGAGACAGAGAGACAAGCGAGAGCAAGACAGGGAGAGAGAGACAGAGACAAACGGAGACAGAGGGAGAGAGAGGACAGCAAGAGAGAGATAGAGGGACAGGGATAGAGAGGGACAGACAGAGACAGAGAGATATACTGAGAGACAGATGCAGAGAGAGAGGGAGAGAGATATAGAGAGAGACTGAGAGAGAGAGAGAGACAGAGACGGAGAGACAGAGAGAGAGAGAGACAGAGGGACAGAGACGGAGAGACAGAGAGAGAGAGACAGACAGAGAGACAGAGAGATAGGGAGAGAGAGACAGAGACAAACAGGGAGAGAGAGGGAGAAAGAGAGACAGACAGATATAGGGGCAGTGATAGAGAGGGAAAGAGAGATACAGAAACAGAGAGAGACAGGGAGACAGACAGAGAGGGGCAGGCAGAGGGAGAGAGAAAGAGAGAGAGAGAGAGAGAGGGACAGAGAGATAGTGAAAACAAATTAGACCCAAATAACTACCGTGGCCTAGGGAAGTTATTCTTCAGTATCATAAATAACAGAATGCAGGATTTCCTTAACAAACACAACATTTTCAGTAAAAACCAAATTGGCTTCCTCCCAAAACACCGTACCACTGACCACATTTATACCCTCCACACTCTCATTGAAAAACATGTACACCAAGCGAAAAATGGGAAAATATTTGCCTGTTTTATTGACTTTGAGAAAGCATTTGACTCTATTTGGCATGAAGGGCTCTATTACAAACTCCGCAGCTGTGGTATAGGAGGAAAGGTATATGACCTTATTAAATCAATGTATCTGAATAATAAATGTGGCTTTAAAATTGGGGACAAACGCACTGATCTCTTCGCCCATAGAAGAGGCGTCCGGCAAGGCTGCAATCTGAGCCCGACACTGTTTAATGTATATATCAACGATTTGGCAGAAAAGTTGGACCAGAGCACAGCGCTGGGCCTCTGTCTTCTGAACGGAGAGGTAAATTCGCTGTTTTATGCGGATGACTTGGTTCTGCTGTCCCCCACAGAACAGGGACTGCAGCAACAGTTGGACCTACTTGATGAGTACTGCCAAAATTGGGCCCTGGTAGTAAATCTAAAGAAAACCAACATCATGATTTTTCAGAAAAGACCCAGATGTCAGGAAGATAAATACAAATTTACTCTCAATGGAACTGTTATCGAACACACTATGAACTGTACTTACCTTGGTCTAACCGTATCAGCATCAGGGAGCTTCAATATGGCAGTGAATGCACTAAAAGAGAAAGCTTGAAGAGCTTTGTATGCAATAAAAAGATTCTACAACATCCAAATCCCAATTAAAATCTGGCTTAAAATATTTGACAGTGTAATCCAGCCTATTGGGCTTTATGGTAGTGAAGTATGTCACCATAATTATAGTAAATGGGAAAAACATACAACAGAGGCCCTGCATGCGGAATTTTGTCAGAACATCCTCCGTATCCAAAGAAAAACACCAACAAACGCATGTAGGGCGGAATTAGGCAGATACCCGCTGATAGAGCACTAAAGTTTTGGAATCACCTTAAATCTAGCCCCCCAGATACCCTCCAGTTTAAAGCCCTTCAAACACAAGAGGGGAACCCAGAAAAAGAGATCCCTATGTCTGTTGGTACTGAGACTAACTACTCCTACTCAGTTAAACCCTATCCAGTTAAACCCTGACCGGCCACAGATTAATACTGACCCCCAATCACCAATTAGAGTGAACCAGATTATCAAACAATGTAAAGAAACGTACTTGGAACATCAGGATAAAGAAACCAAAATCCAAAGCAGATTAGAATGTTACCGTTCCCTAAAAAGAGACTATAAATTGGCAGACTATCTCTCAACTGTTAGAGACATAAAGCAGAGACAGACCCTCACCAAATACAGGTTAAGTGACCACTATTTGGTAGTTGAAAAAGGAAGACAGAAGAGATTCTGGCAACCAAGAGAAAACAGAATATGCGGCCACTGTTTGACAGATGAGGTTGAAACAGAGGTGCACTTAATCCTAAAATGCAAAAAATTTGACAAAACAAGGAAAGCATACTTTGACAAACTCAGTGTGGCAACCCCTGATTTTAAAGAACTAGATGATACATCAAAACTAAGAATAATCCTTGGCGAAGGAAATACGGCTCATCTTGGTGCACAATACGTAACAGCATGCCATAACCTGAGAGACGGTGAATGACCAACATGCACATATGTACGCACACACTAATTGACATTAACTAACACTAAGAAATGAATATTGAATTGCTAAACTTGCTATTGTGTTGTACTGCTTACAGCTGCAAGAACGTGTAGCAATCAATAAAGGGCTATAGGCATATTGCGAGTTTATGTACAGGGACATATCTATCCATGCACTGTATATTTACATGACATACATACACTGTATGTATGTCATGTTTTATACTTTAGCAATATAACAATGTTTTTTTATCGTGCCAATAAAGTTTTTAAATTGAAAATTGAAAATGAGATTGATAGAGAGAGCTAGAGAGACAGAAACAGAGAGAGAGAGAGAACCAGAGACAGAGAGAAACAGCATGAGAGACAGAGAGAGAGAGGGGGAGAGAGACAGACACAGAGGGATAGCGACAGACAGAGTGAGAGAAAGACTCTGAGAGACAGGGAGAACCAGAGAGAGAGAGAGACAGACAGAGGGTGGGATAGTGGGAGAGAGAGACAGAGAGGCGGCGAGAGGAGAGAGAGATGCAGAGACAGAGGCAGCGAGAGAGAGGGAGAGAGAAAAAGTGGTGAAATCATTGGACAAAGTCAGCATGAATTTATGAAAGGTAAATCATGTCTGACGAATCTTATAGAATTTTTTTCGAGGATGTAACTTAATGATTTGGACGAGGGAATTGAATGCAAAATCTCCAAGTTTGCGGATGACACGAAGCTGGGGGGCAGTGTTGGCTGTGAGGAGGATGCTAGGAGGCTGCAAGGTGACTTGGATAGGCTATGTGAGTGCGCAAATGCATGGCAGATGCAGTATAATGTGGATAAACGCGAGGTTATCCACTTTGGCGGCAAGAACAGGAAAGTGGACTATTATCTGAATGGTGGCCATTTAGGAAAAGGGGAGATGCAATGAGACCTGGGTGTCATGGTACACCAGTCATTAAAAGTAGGCATGCAGGTGCAGCAGGCTGTGAAGAAAGCGAATGGTATGTTAGCATTCATAGCAAAAGGATTTGAGTGTAGGAGCAGGGAGGTTCTACTGCAGTTGGACAGGACCTTGGTGAGACCACACCTGAAGTATTGCGCACAGTTTTGGTCTCATAAGCTGAGGAAGAACATTCTTGCCACGGAGGGAGTGCAGAGAAGGTTCACCAGACTGATTGCTGGAATGGCAGGACTTTCATATCAAGAAAGACAGGATAGACTCGGCTTGTACTCGCTAGAATTTAGAAGATTGAGGGGTGATCTTATAGAAACTTACAAAATTCTTAAGGGTTTGGACAGGCTAGATGCAGGAAGATTGTTCCCGATGTTGGGGAAGTCCAGAACAAGGGGTCACAGTTTAAGGATAAGGGGGAAGTCTTTTAGGACCGTGATGAGAAAGTTGTTTTTCACACAGAGAGTGGTGAATCTGTGGAATTCACTGCCACAGAAAGTAGTTGAGGCCAGGTCACTGGCTATATTTAAGAGGGAATTGGATGTGGCCCTTGTGGCTAAAGGGATCAGGGGGTATGGAGAGCAGGCAGGTACAGGATATGGAGTTGGATGATCAGCCATGATCATATTGAATGGCGTTGCAGGCTCGAAGGACCGAATGGCCTACTCCTGCACCCATTTTCTATGTTTCTTTATAACGGCCATAAACGCACTCAATATGTGCTAGTAATGTCCTGTTTGCCAGATTGTTGACCCTCTGTGTTCCCCTCCTGCAGGGTTTAGGAGCCGTTGCTGTGGACGGAGAGTCGGGGACGTGAGCGGCCATTGAGGGTGGCCACGGTGCCGGTGGGCTCCCCCATCTGCTCGGTGTGCGGGCTGAGCTTCGATGGAGGACCAACAAGTGAAATTGACATGTGTGGCAAGGTGTGGCGGTGCCTGAGCGAGCTGGAGGCCCACCGGTTGGTGCACACGGGAGAACGTCCCTTCAACTGCTCGGAATGCGGCAAGAGCTTCACTCACTACAAGTACTTGCAGGGGCACAACAGCATGCACTCCAGCGAGAGGCCCTTCACCTGCTCCAACTGCAGCATGAGCTTCAAGACGGCGAATCACCTGAAGATACACCGGCAGGTGCACACGGGCGAGAAGCCCTATGGCTGCTCCACATGCGACATGAGCTTTGTCCAGTTGTCGGGGCTAAGGCAGCACCTGCTGGTGCACAGCAGTGAGCGGCCCTTCACCTGCTCCGACTGCGGCAAAGGCTTCAAGTCGTCCAATCACCTGAAGAGGCACAGGCGCCTGCACGCCAGCGAGCGCCCCTACACCTGCAGCGACTGCGGCAAAGGCTTCACCCAGTCCAAAGACCTGCTGTCCCACCGGCGCCTCCACACCGGCGAGCGCCCCTACTGCTGCGACCAATGCGGCAAGCGCTTCACCCACTCCAGCACCCTGCTGGAGCACCAGCGCACCCACACTGGGGAGCACCCCTACCGCTGCACCGAGTGCGGCAAGATCTTCATCCAGTCCAGCCACCTGTTGGACCACCAGCGCACCCACACCGGTGAGCGGCCCAACACCTGCACCCAGTGCAACAAGCGCTCCCAGTCCAGTCACCTGCTGGAGCACCAGCGCACCCACACCGCGGAGCGGCCCTACACCTGCGACCAATGCGGCAAGAACTTCGTCTGCTCCAGCAGCTTGCTGTCTCACCAACGCACCCACACCAGGGACCGCCCCTACGCCTGTGCCCAGTGCGGCAAGAACTTCACCCAGTCCAGTCACCTGCTGAAGCACCAGCGCACCCACACTGGGGAGCGACCCTACACCTGCACCCAATGCGGCAAGGGCTTCATTTGCTCCAACAGCCTGCTGGGGCACCAGCGCACCCACACCGGGGAGCGCCCCTACATCTGCACCCAGTGCGGCAAGGGTTTCATCCGTTCTAGTCACCTGCTGGAGCACCAGCGCACCCACACCGGGGAGCGGCCCTACGCCTGTGCCCAGTGCGGCAAGAACTTCACCCAGTCCAGTCACCTGCTGAAGCACCAGCGCACCCACACCGGGGAGCGCCCCTACATCTGCACCCAGTGCGGCAAGGGTTTCATCCGTTCTAGTCACCTGCTGGAGCACCAGCGCACCCACACCAGGGAGCGCCCCTACACCTGCGCCCAGTGCGGCAAGAGCTTCACCCAGTCCAGTCACCTGCTGAAGCACCAGCGCACCCACACTGGGGAGCGGCCCTACACCTGCACCCAATGCGGCAAGGGCTTCAACTGCTCCAACAGCCTGCTAGGGCACCAGCGCACCCACACCGGGGAGCGCCCCTACATCTGCACCCGGTGCGGCAAGAACTTCACCCAGTCCAGTCACCTACTGAAGCACCAGCGCACCCACACCGGGGAGCGGCCCTACACCTGCACCCAGTGCGGCAAGCGCTTCACCCGGTCCAGCAACTTGCTGGTGCACCAGCGCATCCACACCGGCGAGCGCCCATTCACCTGCACCCAGTGCGGCAAGGGCTTCAACCAGTCAAGCACCCTGCTGGTGCACCAGCGCACCCACACTGGCGAGCGCCCCTACACCTGCGTCCAGTGCGGCAAGGGCTTCAGCATCTCCTCCAAGCTACTGTCCCACCAGCGGGTGCATTCCTGTGACCGTCCCGTCCCCAGCCCGGTGTGTGGAGAGCGCTTTGCCATGGCCTCCCACGCCCTGTCTCACCAGCACGTGCACACCAATGGCCAGCCCTACGACTGCCCGTACTGTGGTGAGTCGTTTGACAGCTTGCGGGGGTTGCGGCAACACCGGCGGACCCACGCCGGCGAGCAGCTGCTCCCACTGTGACAAGAGAGCACGGGGGTTGCGGGAGCACCAGCGGATACACACCGGAGAGAGACCCTTTGTGTGCGCTGAGTGTGGCAAGGGTTTCACCCACATGTCCAGCCTGTGGCAGCACCGGCGTACCCACAGCGGTGAGCGTCCCTTCCCCTGCCCGTCCTGTGGTAAGTGCTTCACCTGCCTTGACCACCTGCTGGAGCAACGACAAGTCCACACCAGCCAGTGCCCCTTCACCTGCCCACTCTGTGACAAGGCCTTTGCCCGCTCCTCCAGCCTGCTGGCACAACGCCACATGGATAGATAGGCACTGTTTAAGTAGACACAAAATGTTGGAAGGAATGGGTAACGTTTCTGGGTCGAGACCCATCTTCAATGTCGACCTGAAACGTCACCCATTCCTTGTCTCCAGAGATGCTGCCTGTCCCGTCGTCTCCATGCATTCCATTCTCTAGGCCCCCATCCTCTCATCTTCATCATGGACGTCCAGTCACTCTACACCTCCATCCCCCACCAGGATGGTCTCAAAGGCCTCCGGTTCTTCCTCGACCGGAGAAGCAACCTATACCCGTCCACTGAAACTCTCCTCCGCTTACCGGAGCTGGTCCTTACCGTCAATAGCCTTGTTTAACTCCTCCCATTTCCTCCAAACACAAGGCGTAGCTATGGGCACGCGCATGGGCCCCAGGTCCGCCTGCCTCTTTGTCTGGTACGTCGAACAATCCTTGTTTGAGGCATACCAGGGCCCCATCCCCGACCTCTACCTCCGCTACACCGACGATTGCTTTGGTGCCACCTCCTGCACCCACACGCAACTGACTGACTTCATCCACTTCACCACTAACCTCCATCCGGCACTCAAATACACCTGGACCATTTCCGACCCTTCCCTACCATTCCTTGACCTCACTATCTCCACCACAGGTGATAGACTTCTGACCAACATCCACTATAAACCCACTGACTCCCATGGCTATCTAGACTACTCTTCCTCCCACCCTGCTTCCTGTAAGGACTCCATCCCCTACTCCCAATTCCTCCGTCTACGCCGCATCTGCTCCACGGATGAGGCGTTCCACACCAGGACATCTGAAATGTCCTCATTATTCAGGGAACGGGGGTTCCCCTCCTCCACCATAGATGAGGCTCGCACTAGGGTCTCTTCCATACCCCGCAACACTGCTCTCTCTCCCCATCCTCCCAATCGCAACAAGGGCAGAGTCCCCCATGTCCTCACCTTTCGCCCCACTAGCCGTCACATACAACAAATAGTCCTCCGTCAGTTTCGCCACCTCCAACGTGACCCCACCATTCGCCACATCTTCCCATCTCCCCCCCTGTCTGCCTTCCGCAAAGACCGTTCCCTCCGTAATTCCCTTGTCAATTCTTCCCTTCCCTCCCGCACCACCCCCTCCCCGGGCACTTTCCCTTGCAACCACAAGGGATGCTACACTTGTCGCTTTACCTCCCCCCTCGACTGCATTCAAGGACCCAAGCAGTCGTTACAGGTGTGCCAGAGGTTCACCTGCATCTCCTCCAACCTCATCTATTGCATCTGCTGCTCTAGATGTCAGCTGATCTACATCGGTGAAACCAAGCGTAGGCTTGGCGATCGTTTCGCCGAACACCTCCGCTCGGTCCTCCTTAACCAACCTGACCTCCCGGTGGCTCAGCACTTCAACTCCGTATCTGACCTCTGTCCGGGGCCTCCACCATGGCCAGAGTGAGGCCCACCCTAAATTGGAGGAACAGCACCTCATATTCCCCTTGGGGAGTCTGCATCCTGCTGGCAAGAACATTGAATTCTCACAATTCTGTTAGCCCTTGCTGTCTCCTCCCCTTCCCAGCTCCCCCTCAGCCCTCGGGCTCCTCCTCCTTTTTCCTTTCTTCTCCCCCACCCCCCATCAGTCTGAAGAAGGGTTTCGGCCCGAAACGTTGCCTATCTCCTTCGCTCCATAGATGCTGCTGCACCCACGGAATTTCTCCAGCATTTTTGTGTACCTTCGATTTTCCAGCATCTGCAGTTCATTCTTAAACAACATGCTGCCTGTCCCACTGACTTACTCCAGCACTCTGTGAATATCACCTATCCATGTTCTCCAGAGATGCTGCCTGACCCGCTGAGTTACTCCAGCACTCTGTGAATATTACCTATCCATGTTCTCCACAGATGCTGCCTGACACGCTGAGTTACTCCAGCACTCTGTGAATGTCACCTATCCATGTTCTCCACAGATGCTGCCTGACCCGCTGAGTTACTCCAGCACTTTGTGTTAGTCGTAGAGTGATACAGTGTGGAAACAGGCCCTTCGGCCCAACTTGCCCACACCGACCAACATGTCCCAGCTACACTAGTCCCATCTGCCTGTGTTTGGTCCATATCCCTCCAAACTTGTCCAATCCATGTAACTGTCTAACTGTTTCTTGGGATGGTACCAGCCTCAACTACCTCCTGTGACAGTTTGTTCCACACTCCCACCACCCTCTGTGTGAATGTACCCCTCAATTTCCTTTTAAATCTTTTCCCCTTCACCTTGAACCCATGTCGTCTGGTCCTCGAATCCCCCACTCTGGGCAAGAGATTCTGTGCATCTAACTAAATTGTGTTAAATGCAAGATTCCAGCATCTGCAGTTTCTTGTGTCTCCCTCACCTATATCCACCTATCACTTCTGAAGAAGGGTCTCAACCTGAAACTTCACCCATTCCTTCTCTCTAGAGATGCTGCCTGTCCTGCTGAGTTACTCCAGCATTTTGTATCCACCTATCACTTGCCAGGCTTTGTCCTGCCCCATCTCTCTTTTCCAGCTTCCTCCCCCCACCCTCTCCACTCAGTCTGAAGAAGGGTCCTGACTTAAGTGTTGTTTGTCCATTCCCTCTAAAGCGGTGGAGGAACTCAGTGGGTCAGGCCGCATCTGTAGAGGGAAGGGAATCTAAGGCGACCACTCCCACCTCTCCTTTCCAACTTTCTCCACCCCCCACACCAAGCAGTCTGAAGAAGGGTCCTGACCTAGAATGTTGCCTGTCCATGTTCTCCAGACGTGCAAGTTGCTCCAGGAGATTGCGTCTCTCTTTGTAAACCGGCATCTGCTGTTTCTTCTTTACGTATGAGAAGAGGAAAATCATATAACAATTACAGCATTGAAACAGGCCATCTCGGCCCTTCTTGTCCGTGCCGAACACTTATCCTCCCCTAGTCCCATCTACCTGCACTCAGACCATAACCATCCATTCCTTTCCCGTCCATATACCTACCCAATTTATTTTTAAATGATAACATCAAACCTGCCTCCACCACTTCCACTGGAAGCTCATTCACACAGCTACTACTCCCTGAGTAAAGAAGTTCCCCCTCATGTTACCCCTAAACTTCTGTCCCTTAATTCTCAAATCATATCCTCTTGTTTGAATCTTCCCTACCTTCAATGGAAAAAGCTTATCCATGTCAACTCTGTCTATCCCTCTCATAATTTTAAAGACCTCTATCAAGTTCCCCCTTAACCTTCTGTGCTCCAAAGAATAAAGACCTAACTTGTTCAACCTTTCTCTGTAACTTAGTTGCTGAAACCCAGGCAACATTCTAGTAAA